>NC_045430.1:230224199-230524199 GCF_902635505.1 Sarcophilus harrisii
TTAACCAATTCATTAATCCTCAACAGAGTTTCTCCTCTTGAACTGAATATTATTGTTCTTTTATGGTTGGAGAAACACAATGAGTGAGGTTAATTGCCTTGCCCAAGGCCACAAAGGAAGTCAGTGTCAGAGAAAGAATTAGACTCAAGTGATGCTGGACCCACAATCTTGTATTAGGACCACCACGTCTAATGGTGTGTGTGTGTGTGTGTGTGTGTGTGTGTGTGTGAAAGAGAGAGAGACAGAGAGAGAGAGAGAGGCAGACGGACAGACAGACAGATAGACAGACAGAGACAGAGACAGAGGGCTGCAGGAGGGAAAGGGAGAGGAAGAGGAAGAGAGAGAGAGAGAGAGAGAGAGAGAGAGAGAGAGAGAGAATGGTAATCAATTCTTTAATGTTGAAGTATCCTTTGGTTTTCCAAGATCAGACATCTGAAACTATTTTAATGAATTAATTTATTGGTAAATATATCCCTCTACCTTTCCAGTTCATGCCTATGTCTATACAAAAGAACTATTTCAGATGGGGACTGACTGATCACAGAGAAGTGGACATTAATTTTTAAAGAGCTAAATGTTTCCAGAAAAGTGTTATCATCTATTCATTCACAATGAGGAAGGAGAGGCAGGATGGTACAGTGGGAAAAGTAATGGGTCTGACGTCAAAGGACATGAGTTGAAATCCTGATTGTGTCATTTGCTATTTTGTAACTTGGGACAAGTCACTTACTCCTTTGGGCCTCAGTTTCCTCATTTGTAAAATGAAAGGGTTAGATTAGAAGGCTTCTTAAGCCCTTCCAGGTCTCTATCTAATGAACATGTGAGTCTAAATTTCCAACAAATATTTCTTTAATTGAAAGTCACTTAGCAGTCATGAAGACAGACACCATTAATACCACAAGAGACAAATATTGATTTTTGAGTAAAGTCTGCTTATATTTGTGCTCACTCCTCTTCCTTTTCCTCCTCCTCCTCGTCTTCCTCCTCCATTTTCTTCTTCTCTCTCTCCATTCTTCCTTCCCACCTTCCCCCCATCACTGTATCTGTCTCTGTGTCTCTATGAATCTCTGTGTCTCTGTGTCTCTCCTTCCTTTTTCAGAAGTATTCAGAAAGAGAGCACATGAACAAAATAGCCAAGAGATAAAAAGTTTGAATCATAGACTGAAAAGAAAGAAAACAAGAAGTCAAATAAAGACAGAGAAAGAGGACAAAAGCATCAAGAAAATATGTTTAACTTCTTGACATCTCTCAACTTCAATCTTTATGCTTACCACTCTGATTTTCATGCATCCCCATTACTTCAATTTTCCCCTTCCTGTTCATTTCTTCCCTTCATGCAGAAAGTCCTATTAGATTTTTAAACGTCACTAACCTAAATCCTATTGCTTTCTAGAATCCATTCCACTAAAGGGATTAATCCAAACAGTTGGATGAGTAAGGGGAAAAATATCTTCTGTAGCCAAATGCTTGTATATAACATCACATCTGAAGAGAAAAGGGCCATATAAGGGAGAATATTATGTATAGGTACACTTGAATGACAAGTATGTTGATTCTTGACCTGCCATAGTTATGATGGATTACAAATATTTAGTCAAGTATAATTGTAGGTATTAAAGACCTTTGTTGGACTTTTCAGGAAACAGATGACATAGTTTTAAGTATTTCAAGTTTATCCCATATTTTACAGTGGATATAGCAAATTCAACTGCCCTTGAGATGTTTTTCAATGTCTTATAACAAATAAAACATGTATTTATGGGATTGGTCAACTTAGACAGTGTTGAAACAAAGTGTGGTGCAACTGTAATGACCAATCTTGTCCTTGAAGAATAGATGAAGTTTCTTTCTCTTGCTAGATAGGTGAATAGCTATGGGTGCAGAATGCTGCACACACTATCCAACATAGTTATTTTGTCTGATTTTCTTTGTTAGAAGGAAAGATTCATTTGGAGTTGGGGAACAGAGGGGACATATATAGAAAGGACTGTAACATAAAAATAAATCAATGAAACTTATTTAAAAAAAACAACAAAAAACTGGTACCAAAGAAAATGGGCTAAACAATCAGCTTCAAATCAACACGAAATAGAGAGGATGTTTTAAAAAAACAATTAATAAACTGTAGACAATATTTTACTGGGGTTATATGACCGATATGACTAATCAGACATATTGAAGGTGTGCTGTGGACACAAACCAAACTCAGTAGGAATCATTCCTAGAGTCTGTCTAGACCTTTAACCTTTAGAGATTGCTTAATATCCTGCAAAATTTCCCTACTAACTGTACTACCATTGTTATCTTAAAGATGATGACAAGCATAGTCTAACAAATCTTTAACAGGTAGATACATGCCCTAGGATCTTCAACACGAATGGGCTCATTTAGAAATTGCCTTGAAATGTTTATGACTTCCTCATTAAGGAAATCCAATTAAATCAGAGACAAACTTTTTTTTGCTTTTAAAAGTTTTAATGATACACTTAAACTGCATCATTATATCATTACTGGCAAAAAAAGAATAACCTCAAAAAGATAAAAAAAAGGGGAAGATTTGATTTTAATAAATATCTTAACTACAGGAGAAACACTGAAAAGTTAAAGCAAAAATTTTCTTGATAAGTGGACATACATATATCCTTACACAAAAATCTAGTTTTTGATATGGATAATTAATAAATAAGCTTCAATTCCTTATATGTAAAATTCAAATAATAATTCTTGAGGAATATTGAGAAGAAAACGTTTTGTGGCCTTCAGAATATTGTATAACTCTCCATTTCACTGGGTCAACACTTACTCAATGTTGAAGAAGAATTCAAAAATGCATTTATTTCTATAGCCCTCTCCCAGGCCCAGCGCTTCTTCTATTAAACTTCACTGCCTCTTAATGAACAAAGGACTAATCATTTGTTAACTGAATTATACTCAGTTAGGCAGTTTTGATATAAAGCTAAAACAATGAATCTGCAGTCAGAGAATTTGGGTTCAAATTTCATGGCCATTATCTTGAGGAAATTAAGACCAACTTTTTCACTTTACATTTGAGGAGGTGAGACCCAAAAAAGTGAAAGGTCTTGAGAAGGTAAGATTAAGTGTAGTTAAGTGTCAGAGAGAAGACTCTAAATGGGATTACAAAGAGTCAGACATGACAGAAAAGAACTAAACAACAACTTATATGTATATATGTACATATATGCTTTTATATGTTAAACATATGTATATGTATTCATATATATTTGAAGAAGCAAAGGTATCATAAACTACAACTTCCAATGAGTAAAATCTTTCATCATAAGTTTAAGTTATGCACTTACTTATCAATACTCAAAACATTCTGAAATCCCTGTCTTGAGATATTTATAATATAAAGTAAAATTTGATCTATTCATAAATGAAACATTTATAGGTCATCCCCAAACTGGAATCATTACTTTATTGTCAGCCTTCATTCAATAAATATCTCTGTTTAGGTTGTTCGCTCTTTTATTCTTCAGATATGGATCCAAGTGTCTTTTACCTCTTGCAAGAAAATTATAACTAATTGTTCCCTATGCCCAGCCTCAGGAATAGAGAATGGCCACTATTGAGGGTATTCAGAAGAAAGATACTCAGGCAATTTCAGAGGAAGAGAATTATAGCTTTTTGAAGAATGAAAGTATTTTGGAATTAGTATCTAGTCATCCAAGGTGAACACATTCAAGGAATGCATTTATTTGGATGAGTAAATTCTGATAGGTTTGCTTGAAAAATACACATTTTGTTCCTTTACTGTCACTTTAATGTGTGCAAGTACCTTGGAACTGCTGGGCAGTCTTCAAGTTTAGGTGTTTTTTCTTTCTTTCTTTTTATAGGGTTTTCTGGCTTTCACATACATCACAACATCAAAGAAAGTTTCCCTTTTAGGCAGCCAAATTCAGTCTGTTCTGCAACTGACTTTGACACTTCCTAAGCCTTTTGCAGCTGGTTTCGACATTTGCCTTTTACACAGGATGGGAATTCTTGAGGTTTTGTTTTTTTCGGTACAAATGCATCACTCATCAAAGTAGGTAAGAAAACATGTCACCGTTTCTTCATATACATGCAATAATAAGTTATATACTAAAGAGGGGAGAAACCTTTTTTCTAATGGTGGAAATTTATACCTTTGGAGTGGAGTGCAATGAGGAAAATCTATAGATGCCAACTAAATCACATTTTTTAAAAAAAAAAATTTATACTTTGTCCATTTTAAGAGAGAAAAGATTCTAACTTCAAATTGTACTGGCTGCCCCACATGCCTGGAATGCATTCTTTCATTCACTCTGCTTCAGAGTCTTACTCTTGTTAGAAGACAGTTCAAACAGCATCTTCTGTATGAAACCTTTTTTTTTTTTTGGTCCCCTAACTGCTAGTTTCTTCCTCAATCTACCTTGTATGGAAATACTTAACACAATTTTCTTGCCTGCATTAATCTTAAATTTATACTATAAATAAATAGTATGAAATATACTATGAATAGCATATACAATAAATAGTGTAGATAAGTTTATTCTATAAATCGGATAAATCTATCGATAAATATCTACATCTGTATCAATATCAGTGTCAATATCTCCATCTCTGTGCTTCGCATCTCTCCTATTAGAATATACATTCCTTTCAAGTGGGGCTGTTTCATTCTTTATACTTGTAACCCATAGCTTGGCTATCAGTGCCTGGCACATAGTAGGTACCTAATAACTATTTTTGACTGATTATAATCTGAAGTGAACTATTTCATTAGAATGACATTTTACTTTTGAAAATTTGCCTCTGAAATCACATGTTTCTTCATAGAATATAAAAGATGTCATTTAAATCTCTAGGAAAAAAAATTCTTGTGTTAAAAGTTATCAGTGCTTCTTGGTAATGTCAGCTCATTGTAGTTTTTAATAGAATAGAAGAGCACAAATGAATTTAGCCTTTTCAACCTTGCTTCTGCTGCCCCCACTATTACTTGCACTACAGTTGATCATTTCAGAAATGCATTGAGTTTCTGAGGTTTCTTGGGGAGCCCACCTCTTGGATGACCTACCTGGGGAATATGCTTGACAAGTGAGATATTCATGTAGAACCCTGGTTGTCCTTATTTACATTTCTGTACCATATTTAATAATGCCAGCAGGATCCTTTTGAACTGGCATAAAAGCCTCACCATTAGATTATTGCTCCATATTTTTAAAAGACCCTGTGAAAAAAATATAAATCTGCAAAAACTACTCTGAACTAGCTATTAAAGGGTTCCCCACCCCATCTTTCTGTTTCTTTTCCTTTCAGCCAATTATGTAATAAAAAGAAACTTTGGGAGACTATTGCTGGTCTAGGAAAAGCTGTAAAACACGACTGGAGATGTAATCAGTCATTCGGAAAAAAAAAGAAATGTGGAATTATCAGTTATATACACTTTCTTAACTTCATTTACTTTTACTACCCCTTGATTAACTATGGAATTTTTTTTAAATACACACCTCTTGCCAATAATTGGCTATTTTAGTGACTCTCTTTGGAACTTTTAGACAAAAAAAAAAAAATGACATGAACGCACACAGATAAGTTTCCGAAACCAGAAAGTCCAACTCATTTAAGATACCCAGCAGTATCATTAAGCCAGTAAGGAAGCTTAAAAGCTTCCAGCTGATGGAGAAGGGGACCCGGGGGCCTGGCGGCAAACATTACCTTTGCACGAACGAGCCTTGCCTGGAGCAGTCGGGGCTGCCGTTTGCACCTGCTGCTGTCTGCCCAGATTGCCTTCGCTTGCAATTTTCCAATTCTTCTCCCCTCCGCTGTGCTTTTTCTGCCTGCTGTCCTGCTCGTCCCTCCTCGATAATGGTAGCTTAGACGCCGCGTTAGCTGAGAAGGGTCTAGCCAAGCGAGAAGGCTTGGCCATCGCGAATCAGCCGGAACATCACCTGCTGGGCCAGCAGATTCTCCAAATCCTCGCAGCTTTTGACTTCGCCACTGACCCGGGGCAAGGCCGCGGGATGCAAAGTCCCGCGCTGCCGGCCGGCTCTCCCCAACAAAAGGCGCGGCGAGGCGCCCAGACAGCGGACCAGACCTGTGGAATGTCGACGTGGGCTCCGGTACGGCAGCCGGCAGTTCTGCTGTGGCAAATGTTCCAACTCCGGGGGAAAAACCGATTCTGGGCTCGGAGACGTTCAGCACGCACACGCCTCCTGGCATGCACAGACTAGACACTGGGCAGCCTTCAAGTGGGAGAAGAATGGAAACGTTACTCCTCCCACTCAGGTGAAATCCAGAAAAATCATCCACGTGTGGGGGCAATATTTCCCTCAAATATGAAATGACATTTTACTTCCAGACGTCGGTTCAAGCAGGTATCTCCTCCCCTTCGGAAACTTTTGGAGTCTCCAGAGTGACTTTGTCCCTCTGTTTGTCTATATCATCATCATCATCATCGTCATCATTATTTTGCTGAGGTAATTGGGGCTAAGTAACTTGCCCAGGGTCACATAGCTAGGAAGTGTTATGTGCCTGAGACCACATTTGAACTCAGGTCCTCCTGACTTTAGTCTTTATAATTAAAATTATTATTATTATTATTATTATTTTGCTGAGGCGATTGAGGTTAAGTGACTTGCCCAGCATCACACAGCCAGGAAGTGTTAAGTGTCTGAGGCCAATTTTGAACTCAGGTCCTCCTGACTTTAGTCTATATAATTAAAATTATTATTATTATTATTATTTTGCTGAGGCGATTGAGGTTAAGTGACTTGCCCAGCATCACACAGCCAGGAAGTGTTAAGTGTCTGAGGCCAATCTTGAACTCAGGTCCTCCTGACTTCAGGGCTGGTGCTCTATCCACTGTGCCTCCTAGCTGCCCTTATATCATTATTTCAAAGTAATAAGTCCAAGTTGGTGGTCAATTAATCACAATGGATCCTGTATTGTAGGGTTTCTATAGAAAGTGGGAAGTGTAGAATAATTGAGGTTGGAAAGAGCTCAACTCCAAATCACAAAAATAGTCATGAAGAACTCAGAGTGACAGAGACAGGATTCTAATCCAGGTTTCTGCTGACTGGGCAATGGGGTCTATCAAGCTCTCTCTTAAAAAAACAAGTGAATGATAGTTGACATTTAGATAACATTTTAAAATTTGCTGAGCTCTTTATAAATATATGGTCTCTTGGGGTAGCTAGTTGGTGTAGTGGATAGAACAGGAGCCCTGAAGTCAGGAGGACCTGAATTCAAATCTGACCTCAGATAGTTAATATTTCCTGGCTCTGTGCTCCTGGGCAAGTCACTTAACCCCAATTACCTCAGCAAAAAATAAATATATGATCTCCTTGTGATGAAAAGAGCCATCTACACCCAGAGAGAGGACTGTGGGAACTGAATGTGGAATACAACATAACATTTTTACTTTTTTATTTTCTTATATTTTGTTTTCTTTCTCATTTTTTTCCTTTTTGATCTGATTTTTCTTTTGCAGCATGATAATTATATAAGCATACATATATTGGACTCAACACATTTTTAACATGTTTAACATATATTGGATTATTTGTCACCTAGGGGAGGAGGTGGAGGGAAGAATGGGAAAAATTTGCAACCCAAGATTTTGCAAGGGTCAATGTTGAAAAATTATCCATGCATATGTTTTGAAAATAAAATTTTAAATAAAAAATATAGAATTATCAGAAAAAAATTAAATAAATAAATGATTTCACTTGATTCTTAAAATACCCTTATAAAGTATAAAGGTATAAAATACCTTTATAAAGTATAATGTATAAAGTAGTTGTATCTCATACAACTATTTTTATCTTTACTTTGCAGATTAAATAATCTGCCTGGGGTCATACAGCTATTAAGTATTAGGGGAAATATTCAAAGCCAGATTTCTATTGACTGCAGGTCCACTGTTATTTCTCAATGAATGAATAAATGCTAATAACTAGCTTGCTTTATAAATAATGATGTGTCATATAAGTGTATTACATAGATAGACTCTCATTATCTTTACAATCCTGTGAGGTAAGTGTTGCCTTTTTCAGAAAAAGTTTAGTGATTTGCCAAGGTCCCACATCATCTAAGTATCAGAGGCTTTGTGATGATGTGTCTTTTATATCACACTGTCTGTTACCATGCTTCCTCAGAACAGCACTAATAATATTTTTAAAAAGTATTTAAAGAATCACATTAGTTTGGTTCCAAAACATTCATTTCATCTATGCAAGACAGCTTGTATCAAGAAAACAAAAACTCTTTACTATGACGGATAACCGTTTTCTGTTTTAGCTTCTCATAACAGTGATTTTATGATTTGGGGCAAAGCTTTTTCCAACCTCAATTACTCTATATTCCCTTAGGGAGAGTCTCTTTATAAACTTATAAAAAGGTTCAGGAAATACATGATTACCAAATACCACTCCAAATGTAAACATGATATTTCACATTAATATTGGGAAAACTTACTACTGCTTAGCCCTATCTCAGATGGAATATGCTCATCTCTAAGCCTTCCAGCCTGACACATGAACCCTTTTGAGTCATTCTCTGCAGTTCCCTTCCTTGGAATGTGGATTCTACTCCTGAGATAGCAGAGCTTTGTCCCCATGTTGCATTTTACTGATGATTACAGATACAGATGATAGAAGAACAAGGTTGTTACAGGACATCCTTTCCATTTCCAAACCATATTTTCTGCATATTGGTCATCCCTCTTATTGATTCTCTTATCCATAATTCACAGCTCATAGATGAGCTTTTACTTTATCTTTCTTAGAACTAGACAACCATAACACTTTCCTGTCCTTTCCAAGCCTTCCCACTACAGACACACTTACTCTTCCCCTTCCAGCTTTGCTTTATGTCTTGTCTTCTATTAGAACACAAACTCCTTGAGAGCTTCTGTTTGTATGGTGAGTGCTCAGTATAGTGTTTAGCACATACTGCTTCCCTCCCTCCCTCCCTCATTCAGCTTGGCTTGAGTACATGTATAGCAAACTTCTAGGATGAACTTCCTACATCATGATAGATGATCCCTCTCCACGCAATTTCCTTGACCTTCAGTTCTACATGATGGCAATTAGAAGATATTGCCACTGCTGTATGTGCTACTCATTTGAAACTTTGGATATCACCCTCTGCCTATACAACCAGCCCTTTGCCCATGTTCTCTACCTACTTTGAGCCTCTAAAGAAAGGGTCTCAACTTTTTTTTCTGACTATGCATCCCACAGTAAAAAAAAAAATTAAAATTGAGCATACCCTTCCAATATATATATATATATGTTTTCCTGATTTTCTCCCCACTTCAGTTTATCCTCCACACAGCTGCCAAAGTGATTTTTCTTAAGCATAGATCTGACCTTATCCTTCCCCTACAAAATAAAGTCCAGTGGTTACCCATTGCCTGCAGAATAAAATATAAACTCCTCTGTTTAGCTTTTAAAGTCCTTTTCCAAGTAGACCTCAATTTCTCTTTCTAGCACCATTGTGCACTATGTAATGTATACATTATACATGTGCAGAGTCCCACACTCTGCAATTAAGTTCAACAGATCTTCCTTCTGTTTCTCACAAATAGTATTTCTATTTTGCTCTGGCCATCCCTTGTGTCTGGAATTCATTCTTTCTTTACCTCTGTCTCATAAGAAATGAACCTGTTTTTTAAGATCTAGCTCAAACCATGCCTACTAAATAAAGTCTTTCTTGATCCCCCATCCCAACTACAAATGCTCCTAAAGAACCCTGTATTTAACTGCTTTGTATTTAGTTGTAATTATTTTTTTATATTATCCTGTATACACTTATATGTGTACTTGTCTTTTTTCCTTTACAAATGAGATTTTAAAAATTCTTTGTTACTTGCATCCTTATTGGCTAGTATAGTGGTTAGCATAAAGTAATTGTTTTTAAAATGTTTTTGATTGATATATTTAATTGTTTATAAATCTGATACATGTACCAGTGTGGTAATAATTACATATTTTGTTAAACATAAAATTTTAAAAGAATGGAATAAACATGAAATAATATTTGAACCTAATGTTAATTGAGAGTCACTTAAATTTATTGACTAGTAGTATGGCACCAGTAGACCTTAACTTTAGGAAATCCCTTTGGTAGTCATGTAGATGATCTATTAGAGATGGCAAAGGACCTGACTGCAATAGTTAAGGTGAAAAGTATAGAGGTCTTGAACCAGAGTGGTGGCTATGTGAGTAGAAGATGATTTTGCATGTGACAGATGTTGTAGAGGTAGAAAGGATAAGATTGGAGATGTGGAAGAATGGTGATACTGAAGAAGGAGACTGGAAGGATGGTGATTCTCTCAGCAGACATATGTGGGAGTGTGGGAGAATGGTGATACTGAAGAAGGAGACTGGAAGGATGGTGGTTCTCTCAGCAGACATGGGGAAGTTGAAAGAGAAGAGGTTTTGGAAGGAGAGATAAAGCAGTGAGATTCTGATGCCTTCTTAAATTATTCATGCCTGCTTCTCCTCCGAGACCCACTATGACCCACCAAAAATGGAAAAGGGAAGTGAAGGTGATAGTGAGGCTTTTACCCAGTAGTCCCTATGCTGGGGAATAGAATTCAACCTTTGAGAGGTGCCTGCTGCAATTACCAGGTGACACAGGGGGCAAAAAATGAAAATGCTGGGATGGAACAAGAATTTGGGTTCCCAATATTGCCTAAAAATCTACTTTTCTGTTAACTGTTTTGAATACCATGTTTCCTATTTTTTTAGTTTTTAAAAATTTTCTATTTTTATAACATATGCATAGATAGTTTTCAATATTCATCCTTGAAAATCCTTGTGTTCCAATTTTTTTCTTCCTTTCCCCCACTCCCTTTCCTAGATAGCAAGTAATCCAAAATATGTTGAACATGTTCAATTCTTCTATACATATTTCCATAATTACATGCTACACAAGAAAAATCAGATCAAAAATAAAAAAGAAAGAAATAAAATGCAAGAAAACAACAATAAAAAGAAAAAAATACTATGTTGTGATCCACACTCAGTGCCCACAGTCTTCTCTTTGGAGGCAGGTGGTTTTCTCCATCATAAGACTATTGAAACAGGCCTAAATCACCTCACTGTGGAAGACAGCCACGACCATCAGAATCGATCATCATATAATCTTAATGTTGCTGTGTACCATGTTCTCATAGTTCTTTTCACTTCACGTAGCATCAGTTCATGTAAATTGCTTCCGGAAAGGCCACATTTCAAGATCAGTAGGTGATAGAGGAGAGGGGGAAGAGATGGGAACTATCAATCAGGAAATAAGCATTTATTTACTATTATGTACCAGGCAATAAGAACATGAGGAAAGACCAAAATCAGGAATTATTAGATTATATATTATAGATAATATATTATTATAATAATAAATTAATAGACATGCTATTATTATCCCCACTGTATAGTGGAGGAAATTGAGTCAAAGAAAAATTAAGAGACTTGGCCAGTATTACATTTCTAGTAAGTGTCTGTTGTGATAAAGCAATTTACACCAACATCTATTCTGAAACTTGGACACTTAAAAGAGTAAGCTTGGGTACCGAGACTCTAAGGGAAATATCCAGAGTCAGTTGGTACAGGTCAGACGTTTTCTTTTATCTAGTCTAACTTCCCACCCTCTTTCTGTGGGTCAGCAACACATTTTCAAATAGTCTGTAAGCTCCCTGAAAGTGAAGCCCACCCCTTTTTATCCTTGTCTTTTGCACAGAATAGGTGCTTTGCTAAAAAGGCTGTATGTTCAATTGCATAGTCTCTCACTTAGTCAGCAGACAATTGTAGACCCTGTCTTTTTGGAGAGAAAGCTTCTCAGGATCATTTCACTTTTGGCTACATGGAGGCAAAGCCTCAGGTAACAGCAGATTCTGATATAATCTAGTCAGAGTTTTCTAATTATCTTAGACTCCAAAATGTCCTCTTCCATAGTAGTTACTTTGATGGCACCACTACCACCACCAACTAGTATGTATATAATACTTTAAAGTTTTAAAGTGCTTTACATATATTATCTCATTTGACCATTACAGCACTTTGTTCTAAGTACTAATAGTTATCGTGATTCTACAGATAAGAAAAATGATGCTGAGAGAAGTTAATTGAACCACAGCTAGTATTTATTGAAGGCTGATTGGAACTCAGGTCTTTTTGACCCCTACTCCACTATCCACTGTCACCTAGCTTCCCATGATCTGGTCTCTGTACTGCTTTACCTGCCAGGCTGGGTCTGCATTACCACCTGGTGAGGGAAGCAGAAAGACGGGTGAAATGTAAGCTGATGTGGTATACCTGGGACATTCTCCTGAAATAGGTATGAGGAAAACAGGTCATTCACAAGGACAGTCTTATCGACATATTTGTATTAGAAGGATGGAAGAGGTTCACGTATATGGAGCCATTTCCTGGATTGATTTTATTGTGGATATTCCATAATGAATTAAGAGTGCAGGTGGGGTAACTTGTATATAGGGATGGGGGCAGGGAGAAGGAAGGGTACTGCCCTCCATCACAAGAAGAAGTGAATTTTGATAACCCCTTTAGGAGACCTAGTGCCCAAAGGAGTGATGGCCAACACTTCTGCTCCCGATCCGCTGCAGGGTGGTTGTGATGACACAGCACGATCAGTCCCAGTGCTGACGAGGGAGGATTCCCTTCCCCATCTCAAATGTCACATGCTGCCGCTATATTGGCCACGGACGCCTGCTATGGAGCGACAGCACAGATTGCAAGATTCCCAATATAGTCTGTGTGGATGAGCCTATCTAGAGACTGCCTAGCTGTGCGGAAACCAAGCCCCAGTAACCTGGAAGCAACACTTCCTACAGCAAAGCAGCAGATGGTGAGAGAGACTGTCTGGAGGATGTGGGCCTAGCAGCTTCCCAAGCAGAGCCAGGAAGCCTATGGAAAAGGTCATGGAGAAGCGGGAGCTTAGTAATTCTGTTTTCAGGCATACACAGTGGCCCCAATTCCAGGCCCTTCCCTCTGATTCCAGCTGGCCTCTTAGTTCGGATTCCTCCTCATTCTGACTTTGCATCAGTGCTTCCTTCTATCTACAACACAGTGGAAAGTACACAGGATTTGAAGTTATGGAGAAATGAGTTTGAATCCCACCTTAGTCAATTATCAGCTTCATAATTCTGCAGGTCTTAAAATTCTCTAAGTTTCAACTTCCTCATCCATAACGTGGGGATTAGAGAGTTGTCAAGAACAAATGAAATAACGCATGAAAAGTCCTTTGCAAACTTTCCATCTGTATAGTTTAAATTCAGTATCAGATACCAATTAGCTGAGTGATCTTGGGCAATCACTCCTGAGTTTCCTCGTGTATAGAAAGGGGATAATAATAGCACATACCTCCCAAGCTTGTTGTGAGGATAAAATAAGATATTATTTATAAAGTGCTTAGTAAAGTGCCTAGCACATAGTAGGTACTATATAGATACTTATTCCACACTTCCCTTGCCTCCATATATATATATATATATATATACTTTTTTTTTCCTGAGGTAATTGGGGTTAAGTGACTTGCTCAGGATCACATCTATCCTCACATTTTTTTTTGATGGCATTCAAAATGGTTTTGAGGAGAGTTATTGCCCTATTATTATTTTTCTGTAGTAAGTATTTTACAGACTATTATATAGGTAAATAAAATAGATTTTTTTTGAGGGGGGTAAGGGTAGTAAAAAAAAGTATTAGACTGTTGGTTTACCCTGTAGACTCACTGAAAATATCTTTGACACAATTCTAATAGCAAACAAAATCAGATGTTATTTCACTCATCCTGTGCCTATATGATTTTGATCTCTGTGTAACTGAATAAAAATATTGGTGGAAAGTTAGTCTTTTGTAGGGTCAGTGAAAGCATGAACAGGACCTCAAAGAGGATGAGGGAATATGTACTTCATATTGCTCCCACATTATTTTGATTTCTTCTGCTAGTTCTCTATATTTTGAAAGCTTTTTGTTCTATATAGTTTGATGATTATAAGTCTTTGGTATAGCTACATCTCTTCAATTAAATATATTGCTCTTCAATTTTTATGAATTGATATCATGTCTGTGTGATTGTGAACGACAGTTCTGTTTGTGACAAAGGTCCAATAGTTTATTTGTTGAGTTTCTTAAATATATTGAGATTAGTCAGTCAATAAATACTCATTAAGTAGCTGTTATGTGCCAAGCATGGGTAAGGCAGCTAGGTAGTGCAATGGATAGAGTGTCATCTTCCTGAATTCCAATCTGGCTGCAGAAACTTACTTAGCTGTGTAAGTCTGGGCATGTCATTTAACCCCGTTTGCCTCATTTTCTCCATCTGTATGAGCTGAAAAAGGAAATGGCAAATCATTCCAGCATCTTTGAGAAGAAATCCCAAATGGGGTCACAAAGAGTCAGACATGATTGAAAAATGATTGAACAATTCTGTGCCAGTCACTGTCCTAAATGCTAGAGGTCTATATTTGAGTATTGAGATTTGCTACCTGTTAGTTTATAAAAGACAGTAGCTTCTGATATGAAAAAGACACTACTCTTTTGATTTTTATTTTTTAATTGATAAGTAAAGGATAAGTGGAATGTAAATGTTCCAGAAACATGAGAAATTAATAATGTTCAACTTCCAAGTTGTGGTGAGTGAAATTTTGCTATCTGAGGTAAAAACTCTTGGGAGTATGATTTACTATTGTTTTGGGTTTTGATTACAAGGATATTCATCTGAATTGTCATGAAGCCAATAGCAGAAAATGACACAAGTTGCAGGCTAAGGACTACTGATTACTGAAGACATCTGTTCTTGGGGAAAGTTGAGGGCTGTTCTTTCATTGTTTATAGACACTTGGGAGGACTAGGATACCTCTTTTTCTGATTTGAGGGAATTATACTTGTTTACTCATATCTTGAAAAGTCTCTAATATTTCCTTCAATTGGAAATTAGATTATCTAATGTATTGATTTCTTCTAAATAAAATCAATTATTTAAAAGAAAACAATACATTAGATTAATTGTTTTTAATGTATAAAAATCTGTTCTTCCCCTTTATTCAGAGTCTAGTGCCAAAGCTGAAGAGGCTGGATTCCAATTTCTTGGGCAATTTGCATGTCTTGTTTAATAAGTAATATTCTCAGAAACACAAATCTTTGTTTCCTCAATCATTTCATTTTTCACCCTCTACAAATAGAGAAATGACTGGTCACAGGGCAAAGGAGAGGGGAAATAATTACGGTTTGCTAGCCAGTGTACTTCTTTGGTACATTTATGATGTCAGGAGAAAGTGAGGAAGACCTCCAATACATTAGGTGGACTAACCTCCCCCATTCCTCAGTAAATTTATTGGAAAACATAGTCAAGAGCTGAACTGATTGGCAGACAAGGTGGTTTTTTGAATCCCTGAAGGAAATTCCCAGATAGATACAACTGTAGATCCATTTGTGTAGACTTATTTCAAGCTAACTGCTTAGAGGAGATCTTAAGGTTCTAGTAGGTTTAATATCAACTTTCTTGCCTTTTCTTACTCAAAAGACCTAAACTGGTATCCTAGAGCAGTGCCCTGTATAGAGCAGATGATTTGAAATATCTGCAGTCTGGTGATATTGGAGCTAGTGACTGATAATTGTCTAATTTTTACCTCTTACTCTGAATCTCTATATGCTGATACTATATCTGCCAACTTGAATTCTGACTAGTTTGGTTGTCCTTCTCTGAATCTCTTTTGATTAGAACCATCCTGCTTGCTGATTTTAGTACTGACTGTGTACAGGTTTCCATCTCAACTTGGTTGTCTCATGCTGAATTAGTTATCCTTAGGCACCTTAGATAAGGCTCCGGGGTAAACCCAGTAGCCAAAGGGGATTCCAACTTCAAGAAAAAATTCTTTTTATAATGCCAGAACAGGGGACAGGAATAGCGTTCGCTTCAAAGTTTATGTAGATAACATCATACATATTTTATATTATCATTTAATATATAGGGGTATATGAATAGATGATTTTGATATGTAGAAGGTATGGCATTTGAGTCCTTGCTCTAAGAAAGCCCTTTTATTTCAGACACTAGCTTTGAATCAGAATTTTTTTTTTTTGCTTAATTATTTTTCTTTGTCATAAGGGAGATTTCATCTGGAGGATGGGAAATGAATGTAATATAAAACAAAAGCATCAATAAAATGTATTAAAAATAAGCCCCTTTAAAGCAGTATAGTTTCCTATAACTTTTCATGATTTTAACATCATGATAAAGGTTCACAAGCTTGATTTCCTCAATTTCCTGGCTGAGTTTTGAGCAAGATTGATAAATTTAACAATCTTAATTTCTAAGAATCTTTGGAAATGTCTTTCTAATGGAGTGTATAAATTATGCTTTGTTTCACAAAACCACCCATCTGTGCTTCGATAATGCCTGAGAATCTTAAATTGTGTTGAAAAGTACATTACTGCATTAGAAAATATCCAGTACAAGATTAAAAAATGATTTTTTAAAAATTGAAAAGCAGTTAAATCCAGGGATGACGTACTTAAAGCCAATACTAGAATTGGAAACAGTTTGAAAAAATGTAACTGCAATGTGTCAGACTGCCAGACTCTGTTGTGGACTGGAATCTCTGTAGATAGACATTTTTTATATGTGTTATTTTCAGTATCATGCAGGTTCTAACCAGAATTTAATGATTCAAAGATTTTTCACATTTTGTATCCTAAAGTATAGATCACTTTTCATCAAATTACTCTCCTTTATGATATCCAGTGTTTTCAAATTAAGTTATAAATTTTTTGTTATTGTTATTTAATTTTATTTATTTGTTAATTAAATTCATTAATAAAATATCAAACTAATTTGTTATTTAATAGCAATTATTAATATTTGTTATCACTACCATATTACTATTAAGAAGAGCAGTTAGGTGATACAGTAAACAGAGCGACAGGTCCTAAGTCAGGAAGACTTGAGTTAAAATCTGGCTTCAGACCCTTACCTAGCTGTGTGATCCTGAATAAGTCAATTTATCCTGTTTGTCTCAGTTTCCTGATCTGTAAAAATGAACTGGAGAGGGAAATGATAAACCATTCCAATATTTTTGCCAAGAAAACCTCAAATAGGATCACAGAGTCAAATATGACTCAAATGACTGAACAACAACAAATTTATTAAGACAACTGAAGAGACATGATACAAGATGGAGAGCCAGCCTTAAAGTCAGGAAGGTCCTTGTGTAAGTTCCAACTCCCACATAGGGATGTGTACAACCCTGGATAAGTCAGTATTTTAGGCAATTATCTAAGTTGCAGAGAAGGGGTTGACTTGCACTGGTAAAGGTGGTTCCTGATTAGAAATTCCCTGTTCCTTACTGAAATCACAAGCCCAATACAAAACCAAAAATCACACAGAGGGAGTGATCTGTGAAGCATTATGTATTCAAGATGCTAAGAGAATTTGTACTCATCTCAAGATGCAGAGAAGATGATGATGATGATGATAATGCTGCTGATGGTGCCCTTCAACTATAGCAATCATTACTAAGTCATACTGAGTAGCATGAAATGAAATAAAACTAGTGAACAGTAAAGAAATGAATGAAATTAAACTTGAACATTTGCCAAAAGGGCAAATGTTTATTCATTATTTTGCTTTGACTTGTGCTTCAAAAATTTAAAAGGTTGATGGGGCTTAATTTATAAATATTTCCAGTTCACCCTGGCTCAAGCTCTCTATCTGTCTTTAGAAATAATCCAATAAAGCAGATTTTCTGAACTGTAAAAACAAAACCCTTAATAAAGCAAAATTATTATCTAAATGGGTTGGGAATACGAAATACCATTTAGGAACCAGAAGATGTGATTTTATAATACATGGGGATGTACAGGAATGCATAAAATACTCACATCATTGGGTAATTGCTGAATTTTTCAGGTAGAGATAGAATTCATCATTAGTATCTGTAAGCTGGAAGATACTCTGATTTAATGAGAAAGGAAAAACTGAACAGGTTTTAGGTGGTGTGTACCAAAAAACACAGCCATTAAATATTTTAGGTCATTTGGTCCATCTGTTCTGATTGTCAATATGCCTGTTCATGATTGGTGAAAATTGAGGACTCTCTTCTTCTTCTCTCATTTATAATGTGATAAATTTATAAGGAAAATAGCTATTGATCGATAACTGAATAACTGAGGAGATTTAGCGAAAGGGTTTTAAAGCCACCTTTCAACTCCCATCTTGAGTATGTAGCCTTAAATAAAATCAAATCCATCTAAAAACTTGACTTGTACATCCGGATTTCCTCCTGGAGGTCTTTCCAAGTACCCTCAGCTGCTAATATCTTCTGTAAAACCATATCTCATCTATCATTTGTATCATTTGTAATAATCTTGTAAACATAGATTTATGCATTTTGTCCTTACCACCAGAATGAAAGATAGAGTATCATGGTAGATTGAATGTTGTCATTGGAGCCTGAAAGGACTGGGTTTAAGTTCTAACTCAGATACATATTGGCCGTCACCCTGAACAAGTCAGTTAACTGCTTAATGTTCCAGGCAATTCTCTAAGACTTTATGTTACATAG
The DNA here is from genome assembly GCF_902635505.1 of Sarcophilus harrisii. Classification (NCBI taxonomy): domain Eukaryota; kingdom Metazoa; phylum Chordata; class Mammalia; order Dasyuromorphia; family Dasyuridae; genus Sarcophilus; species Sarcophilus harrisii. Next base: position 230,242,771 of record NC_045430.1, read on the forward strand.
GGAATGTCTGTGAATTGGTAGAGGGAATTAGCTCCTCTAGGACTTCTCAGTACTAATAAAATGACATGTCCAAGTCTAATTCCCATTGGAATATAAGCACCTCAAGGACACAGATGATTTCTATTTTTTCATCAAATCCCCAATGCCTGTCTATAAGTGAATGCTTAGTAGATGCTCCTTCATTCACTGATTTTATAAGACCATGGGCTCTCTTTTCTTCTTTTACTAAAGAGAAAGATTCTTTTATACTCTCTGTTTTATTTGGTTTTCTCTTTTGTTTTTAACAAAAATAGCCTTATTTAAAATAGTTTTGGTGCCATCTTCTCTACAGATTAACCAGATACACACACGTGTGTATGTATATATATATATATATATATATATATATATATACATACACACGTGTGTATAACATACGCATTTAAATATATACATACACACACACACACACACACACACACACATATATATGATACAACCTGCTTAACTAGTGAAGTAATAAAAAGTAATGTTGATTATTACCCTTTCCTCTTTCCCCATTCCTTCACTCCCTTTCTTTGAAACCCAAGTTCTCTCCAGAGGGGGCTTAAATTTTGGTTCTATTTATGTAGAATTAGAACAAGTCCAATCCTCTCAACCAAAATACAATTTTTTTCTGTAATGCTAGAAAGTCATTACAATGTCCTTGTGCTGCTCCAGCACCATATTCTACATGAAACCTTTTCTGATTTCTCCCAACATATAACTATTCTGTATTCATTTGTATATATTCTCTCTCTCTCTCTCTCTCTCTCTCTCTCTCTCTCTCTCTCTCCTCTCCCTATACCCTCCCTCTCTTCATGCCCCCCTCTGCCTCTCTGTCTCTCTTTCTATATATACATATATATGTTTTGAATAGACCTTTAAATATTTTTGTCTCCCTGTGGGAACGCAAGCTCCTTGAAAGTAGGGATCGCATTAGCCTTCTTATTAGTATTCTAGGACCTAGAACAGTATCTAAAACATGGGAGGTACCTGATAAATATTTGTTGTTGGACTGTATGATTGATGGTTTGCTAAGGTCCTTTCTCAAAACATAGCAAACCATGATTCTCCTTTTGAAAGCTGCGTACCTCCACCGGACCCTATTGCTCTCCAACAGAAAAAGCATATAAAGAATAGGAATAAGAAAACACATCCAGAACTGATGTCTTTAAGGGCTTTCAGGCTCAAACTCCAAATTTTAAATGAGGACTTTCTCCTTCTTTGAGGTGGGTGTCTAATTTCTTTAAGATCAGTGAAAGTGCTCTTCTTCCTCCTTGGTAAGATTGGGAGAAAGGCTGTCATGATGAAGAGGTACATTAGACTTGTTCTGCTTGGCTTCAGAGGAAATTGAAAAGAAGGAAATTAAACAGCAATTTCTCCAGTGGGAATTTAAGAAGCAAATTGAGGCTTGATGTCAGGAAAACCTCTGTAACAATGAAGCTTTACAAAAATGACACAAACTTCTTACAGTCTTCAAGCAGAGGCTAGATGTCCACATTATCAAGGAAATTCCTTCTGAATAGAGGTTGGACTAGGCAGTTGTTGATATTCTCCCCAATTCTCAAAAACTGTGATGCTGTAGATTTCTAAACCTAAACCTCTAACTTTGACATCTTTAGCTTGGTTCTTTGGGCTTTTAGCCCAGGAACTTTTGATTTTGGGGTCTGAACTCTGACATGGAGGCTCATGGTTACCACTTCACATTGACTAATTTTGGCCCTAATGGGGAGAAATTTCAAGATGATGAAGATAACTGGATGAGGAATGGTGAGGGTCTTTTATGCCAAACACTTCATTTTATATATTAGGAAGCTGAAGCCCAGAGAGGCAAGGAAAATTTCCAAGGAGATTAAAAAAAAGGATCAATTTTTGGACCCAAGTTCCTTGACTCCAAATTTATAAAAATTGCTGCTGATTTCATCCTGATATCTTATAACCAGGACTTGAAGTGGTGCTTTTTACACTGTGTCCAAGCCCCTTGTGTGAAATCCCTCCCTTAGTTCCTTGTGAGATGCCCTAATTCCTTTGAGATAATTTCCTGCTCCAGTTCTTCCAGGCACAGATATCTTGACCCTTGTATCTCAGTTCTTGCTATCTTATTTCTTTTTTTTTTAAATCTTATTTCTTTAATATCTCTGAGGAAGTAGTTCTGAATTTTAAATTAGGACTATTTCTTTCATTTGAATATCATATTTGTCACAGGAACCAAGTCTTTTTGCTGCTGACTTTCAGGCCACTTCTAGTGATTGCCTGTTTGTGGGATCCTCTTTGATTCCCTATGCTTGCCTTTACTGTCCATCTGGTTTTGAGTTCTCATCATTCTGGATCTGGCTTTCTTCCCTGCCAACCAAGCCTCAGCCAAAGATTTTTTGACCAAAGCTCTAGCCAGCATGGTTGCATTTTCACAGTAAAGATGGTCAAGAATCCTGGGTTTCTGACCGTGTTCCTAAAAGTTCCAAAGTTTTCAGTTCTTGCTAAATCAATGAGTCAGAAAAAACTCATGGAACACCCTGAACATATTTTCATGATGACACAGTAACATGATCCATATTCTGAATAGCTGTTAATGTATATGAGATGAAAGGAAAGGGCCATAATGCCATAAAGAATAGGTTATACCCTTGAGGTCTTGGTTAGTCCAGGCTGAAGTGCTGGCTGTGCTGCTACTATGACATGTAAAAGGAGAGACTGTTTTAAAGAGACTGGAGTCAAATTAGTTTGTAAACAATAAGTGTCTGGGTAAGAGTACAACTCAATTAAATTCAACCAACTTTTATAAAACATCTACTTTTTGAAAGTTACAATGATAGATTCTGGGAAACAAACAAAAGAAATGATAGAAATCTGTCCTTAAGGATCATGTATAGGTGGAGTGTACTCGAGGTAAAGGAGAAATGCAGTATAAAAAAAAAAAAAGCTCAAAAATTATATGAAGAACTGGGGAAGAGGTAAGGAGCATGATCAAAGGAGACTTCCTGGAGGTGGTGGTACCTGAGATCATCCATTCAGTCAAGAACAACTTACTGTGCCAGTTACTTTGTTAGGTAAAGTACATACAAAGACAAACTCAAAGTGGTCCCTTCCCCCAAGGACTTCACATTCTATAGTGTGTGTAGGGGAAACAAGATGAGTCAATACAAATGATGCCCAAAAATAAATTCAAAGGAATATTTTTTGTAAGGAGGTACTAGCAATTAGGTTGGAATTGTGTAGGAGGCAGCTGAGCCTTAGGAGATTCTGCAATGTAGAGTAAATTTTAGGCAGGAGAGACAGCCTGCTTGAATACATGGACTTTTTTCCCCCCTTGCTAATATTGAGATTCATTGGAATGGAGCATGTCTCATAAGGGAGAGACTTGTTCAACTTTTCCAAAGTATGCTATATATACATGCATGTGTATATGTATGTATATGTAGTGCACACACATATGCATATATTTATTATTTACATATTTATATGTATTATACAAACACACATAAATATGTGTATATAAGTATAAATTTACACACATGTATGTATATACACACATATATTTTCACTCAATTATATATTAAAATAAATTTTTAACATTTGTTTTTTTTTTAAGTTTTGAGCTCCAAATTCTATCCTTCCTTCCCCTTCTCTCTTCTTCCTCCTTCCTGAGATGGTATGCAATCAAATACAGGTTATACATATGTAATCGTGTAAAACATTTCCATATTAGTCACAATGCAGAGACTTTCATAGTCTCTCTCTATTGATTTTCTTTTCTTTTCTTTTTTCTGGACCAGACCCAGGATTTCATCATTGTCTTCATACAACTGTCTTCACAATGGGCCCATGGCTAGCAGAATTTTATCATTGAATGGCAAACTTGCCAATGATGAGCCTCTGGGAATTAGCAAAGCTAATCTTCATATTATAGGTTCATAGATTTGGGACTGAGAGACCTAAGAGGTCAGTCAGTGGTAACAATAGTTACTTTATAGTAATGATAGCCAATAGTAACAATAAATAGCATTTACGTATCAAATTTAGGGTTTGCAAAGGACTTTACAACATTTGATTCTCATGACAACTCTGGAAGGTAGGTGCTATTATGATCCCCATTTTATAGTTGAAGAATCTGAGACAGAGGGGTTAAATGACATGAGAAGGGACACACAGCCAGTAAGTGACTTTATCCAGGTCCAGCACTCAATCCACTGTGGTCCACAGCCGCAAGATAACCTGCCCAAGAATGGAAAAAGAGGCACGGTCCTTTGACAACAAAGCTAGCTCCATTTCCACTCTCCCATCCCTCCTCCCTCGATGACAGATGACAGACAAGTCTGTCACCAAGCTGCCTTTCTTTCTTGGAGGAATGGACCAGGCCATTCCCTACCCTACTGACAAAGCCTGAGAGAGCTTAGGGTCTGGCTGAGACGCTGATGCAGGCTAAGAACTCGATCTCTCTGAAATTTTGAGAATCAACCCTGAACTACTAAAAGTACTTTCCCATTAGACTTGGTATTCCTAACTCAGAACAGTTACAAGTTACAAGGCATATTGATCTAATATACCATTAAGCAACAAAATGGTTCAATTTGTCATGTTCCCATAGAGGATTATGGGATATTCTCCTTACTGCTGCAAGGATCTTCCTGAGGCTTTGTAGCCGCTTCGCTCAGCAGAACTGATGATGAGAGAGTCTGTATTTCAGCCCCTTGTTTCCAAAACCTTAACGCATGTAAATAAGTCATTATTTTGGACAGGGTATACTTTCTCTTATGCTATTTATAGGGATGATTTGTACACTTCAAACTGCAAACTCTATTTCCTCACCATAAAATAAATTATCCAATTAATTAATATGGGGAGATACATTTTATCTAAACTACATAGTAAAATCTCCCCCCCCCCATAAAAAGTGGGTAGAATTTTAAATAGATTACAATACTTTATTAACTTAAATGTATATTAGACCCCTGGCTTATAACACTCATTACTGTGCATGAGATACAGTCAATGGGATTGTTGAAAATCAAAGTTGCTTTTTCTGGATAATGAAGAAACACAGATTTAGGGTCTCATGAGACAATGGACAAGGACCAGGGCCCAATTAAAACTTAAATAACACATTCAAGCTCAGCAGTAACAACAATCACACTGTTAATAATTCATATTAATATACAATTTGAGAAGTAGTTTGGAATACTGGATAGAGAGCTGGTCTCAGTGTCAAGAGGACCTAAATTCAAGCCCATTTTTTATATTAACTGGCTGTGTGACTCTGGGCAAACTATATAATCTCTTAGGGTCCCCAAACAATTCCCCAAGATTATAATTTGCCAAATGAGTGCTGATATGCATTGGTAGAGGGAATTTCCTAATTGGGAGTTTTATCTACTGACTGATCAATTACTATGCATTTACTAAGTGCCTATCATATGCCAGGCATTGTGTTAGACCCTGAAAAGGCAAAGACAAAAATCAATCATTCTCTGTCTTCAAGAACTTACATTCTGTTGGGAGAAACAAAATGTACATGTTAATGAAATAGTAAGTTTGGCCATATATACAAGCATGCATTTATATATATACACAGGTATCTATACTGATATGTGACATATATGTGTATACACATATACTGTATATATTAATTTAAAATTGGTATGTATGGCACCTACAACTCCTCTGTGCATTATTAACTTAATTTGAAAGATTAAGAAACCAAAGATAAGAGAATTTTAGATGACTTGCTCATGATTATGCAGCTAGCATTAAGTGATCTACCAATATGCCTTGCATGTAGTTGACATTTAATTAAGATTTCTTGAATGCAATTGAATCATTTTGGAACTAGAAGCTAAGCCTCTTGATTCAAAACTCAATATTCTTTGTTCTTCTTTGTATCACTATTACTTGGCATATTATTTGGCATGATATTTGGCTTGTCTGTTGTTGTTCAGTCATTTTAGTCATTTCTGAATCTTTGTGACTCTTTTTGGAGTTTTCTTGGCAAAGATGCTCCAATTGTTTCCCACTGACATCTATAGCTCATTTGATGGTTGAGGAAATTGAGGCAAACTGTGATGTGATTTGGCTAGGATTACACAAATGGTAAGTGTCTGAGGCCATTTATGAATGCAGATCTCACACCTGACACTCAGTCCATAGAATCAGATGAATGCTGCTCTTCTGATTCTCCTGACTAATAAATAATACAGGTTTTTTTTTTACATAGCAATTTATTTGAACTATAATTCAACAGAAGGAAAAATATAAAAATACTAGGATAACTAAATGTTGCTCTGCAAACAATTCTAGAGCACTTGATTTTATTTTTTCCTGGACTCCATCACACCCACTTTATATTTATCACTATAGACATTACTTATCTTCTCAAGTAAAACATAAGAATGTAACAGTGAAAGAAGACTGGAACGCTCCTTTTTCAACATCAGAGAACCAAACCTCCCTCTGACATTTAGCTCTTGTGTGACCTTGGACATGTCTTTTATTCCTTGGCCTTCAGATCATCTATAAAATAAGAGGTGTTGGGCTACGTGGTCTCTGAGGTTCTGTCCAGCTCTAGATCCGAGCTGCTAAGTACAGGACATCCCTACTAACAACCCTAGATTTTGATGTGGTGTTGTTGGGCAATGAGTTCTCTAAAAAGAAATGCTCTAATACCCGAAACAAAATTAATCTCCATCGATTAGGGGATGGCTAAACAAAGTGTGGAACAGGACAAGAATGCAATACCTCTGTAACCTAAGAAACAATGACTGAATAATTGAGACACGGGAAGACATATGAAGAGATGCACAGGGAAGTATGCAGAACTGAGGAAACAATATACATGCTGATTATAATATAAATGGAAAGTACAATACCATCAGCCACAAACAATACATTGTAATTATAATGATCAAACTAGGATCCAGAGAAGAGAGAGATGAGAAAATGTGTCTCTCCCTCTCCTTTGCAGAAGTGGGGACTTCTGGGTGTGAAATATTGTATGCTTCGTAGCCTCAATTGATATACTGATTCATTTTGCTTAACTATTCTCCCCGCCCCCAAGCACACACTTTCTTTTTATTCCTTGTTATAAGAGATGGCTCCCAGTAGAAGAGTTAGGAAAAAGATATTCAGAAATGAAGGTTATGTGAAAACAAAAGAGATCAATACATTTAAAACATTTTAAAAGGCCATTCACTAAAATATACTGTTTGGCAGGGATCCCCTTTCCTCTATTTCTCTCTCCATATAATTCAGGAGCTATTTTGTAGCAGGCAATTCAGGAATGGCACAGAAAACAGCAATAGCTGACTTTCCAGTCAGCTTGCATCCTCTGCTTTCTTCCTGTCTCTATCCTGACTCACCTCAGGCCCAAGATTCACCCAATTCTCTCCCAGGAGACTGTTCTGCATTATATCAGATCAGGTAATTGTCAAGAAGACTCATGGATATTTCTGACAGTCTTATACAAATCTCCATAATGCACAGCTGCATAAATAACCAGATGGCATGGAATTTTCATTCAAATATTTAAATAATAAGAAATATATGATAGTAAGGGATCTGCAATGAAAAAAAACTTCGGATACAACAGGGGGAAAAAAGGTCTGGTTTTGAAAAGGGACTTTTCCTGCTTAATGAAGCTTATCACATCAATGACAAGCTAAGCCTCCAGATGTTTAAAGTTGTGCTGAAGCTGGATTTGGAAGCTTAGATTGCTTGTACACAGCATATATAGTATACACTTAAACTACAGTCCCACAAATATAATAATACATAAGTAGCATATTAGAGTGTAAGCTCCTTGAGGGCAGGGACTGTATTTTCCTCTTTTTATAACTCTAGTATTTAGCACAGTACTTGGCACATAGTAGGCATTTAATAAATGTTTATTGATTTATTGATGGTTAGACCCCTCCCCCCCCAGATCCTCTAAGCTATACTGATAATATTCAGAATAGAGGTGGTCCCTTATTCCAAGAGAGAGAAAATTTTACTCAGTGAGTCTAAGGGGAGAGACTTGGAAATCTAAGGCTGCTGAATGGTACAGTGGATAGAGCTATGAGCTGTGTGATTACCAGCAAGTCATTAATCCTATTTGCCTCAGTTTCCTCACCTATAAAATGAGAGGGAGAAGAAAATGTTCTCTCAACTAATTCCCTTCTAGCTTTAGAACTATGGTCACAATATTATGAAAGACCTCAGGGAACAATTCAAAGAGACTGTGATTTACAATCCAAGGACCTTGGTTCAAATCCCAGTTTTGCTGTTTATTGCCTGTGTAGCCCTCTGGGAACTCAGTTTCCTTATCTGAAAAATGACAGAATTGGACCGGGGATCTCTAAGTATATTCCTTGCAGTTTTAAAGTATAGTGGTGCTTCATGATTAAATAATTATTAAATTATTTCACTCAATCGTTATGAAATGCTTTTAAATCCTAGTATTGAATATTGAATAATGGAAAGTTCCTCAAAGTTTGAGGTGGAAAAAAGTGGCGATCCTGATTTTATAGCATCAAATCTTTGAATATATTATAGTAGAAACTCAGGCAAACATAGTAGCACATAGTAGGCTCTTGATAGATAATTGGACAAGAAATATTAAATCTTTTGTGATAACTCTTTGGCTTCTTCCAAGGAGCTGATATTTGGCGAAATATCAAGAATTTAAGAACAGAAGTAAAATGAGTCTTGCCTGTCACCAACCCTCCAATTCCTTAAGGTCCATCTTCTCTTTGCTTTTGATCTTATGTGGGAATAAGTTTTCAAAGTGTTTTTCAATTTTTTTTTATTTGATCCTGTTAAAAGTAGACACTGTTCAGTTGCATTTTTTTTTGTCATCAAATGAAATGTCTGTCTCTGGCTGTTTCTTCTGAGCATGGAGCAGTGCCATTGGAGATTTGAAGAAAAGAAAACCACATTAAAAAAAAAAAAAGAAAACTTACCCAGATGTTGTGGAGAAAATGTGGGTCTTAAAGAACCCTTTTGCTGTGGCTGAGCTTTCCATACTTTTTTTGTTAACATCCTTTTTAATTGTATTATTTAAGAAGTAAAAAGCAGACAATTAGTGCAATAGAGCAAACAATCCCTGAACAAAGGCCATATTATCTTTTCAAACTCTGAGTTTAGAATCAGGAGGATTCCTTGGACACTAACAGGCTATATGACCTTGGAAAAGTCATTGGATCATTATGTGCCTTTGTAAAGTGAAAAGATTAGACTCAATTTAAACTCCAAATCTACAAATGCATAAGGCAAAAGTGGGCAAAATCTTATGAAACATGGTTATGGTTTGCTAACTAGAGTCCCATTAAAGGTTTATATGCTCTACAATTGATTTTTTTAAAGTTTTATTGATAGTTTTTTTAAAAACATTGCAATTATTTCAGGAAATACTCCACTTTCTATCCTCAACCCTATTCAAGAATTGAACTCTCTCTTTTAAAACAAACAGTTAAGCAAATGGTCCCAATATAGCAACCTCATCTAATAATGTATATACCATTTGGCCATAGTAGCCTCTCTGCCAAGAAGAGGAACATATGTTTCATTATTCAGTGGTTGCTTTCCACACGAACAAAAAGAAACAGCTTCTTAGGACTCCTTCAAAATCTTTGATTTTAAAAAAGAGACAATATTATGGACTGTCTATTCATGCCATGAGGATCAGTCACTTACATTTCATTGAAGGAAGCTAGCAAAATAGTAATTCTTTTTCTGCTTTGTGTATCATAAAATCTTTTCCTTTCTGCAATTAAATCTTGTCTTCCTCACAAAAGGCTAATGCCAAACTTTAAGCAGTGGGAATAAAATGGGCTCAAAAGGATGTTCCTCTTAGAGTCAAAAAACCTGAATTTGACCTGAGTCTTGCTCCTACCCGTGTGAGCTTGGCTAAAATCAAATTATCTCTTTGGACCATCATTTTTTCATCTATAAAATGAAGAATTGAAGTTATGTAACCTCTAAAATACTTTCTTCCATATTTGAAATCCCACTTTCCTTAGCCTTGACACAAACTTGGAATTGAAAAATTTTAAGTAATGCGGTTGAGGCTACCTTTAACTAGTTTAACTTGTATGAGTTTTGCTAGCAACATCTCAAAGGATTGGATCGATTTATAGGGTTGGAAAATCCAACATGGGCCTTAGAGAAAAAAAAAATTAGTCATGCAAAGTATGACTTTGAGAATCTGCTGATTTTAAAGCTTTCTTTTCTTCTTAGTGATGCTATTTCACTTCTCTCTCACTGTGTGAAGAACAAGATTTTTGTGCAAAAATGTGTCGTATGGTAGGCAAGTAATGGCTGAGATTCTTTAGTCATCAACCCTCTTGCCGAAGATTGACTCAATTTCTGACACTATGAGTGTGAAATCTGTGAAGAAAATGTGGGGAGGAGAAAATCCAGTAGGTTTCTAACTGAATCTTTTTCTGGGTGTTTTAAAAAAAAATCTTGTATATCCAAAAGATACACAAGAAAAGTACTTTTCTGATGCAATGCTTTCTGTCTCTCTGTCTCTCTCTTTGTCTGTCTGCCTCTCTCTCTCTCTCTCGCTCTCGCTCTCGCTCTCATTCTCTCGCTCTCTTTCTTTCTCTCTCCTGCCCCGCTAGCAGGAGGCAGTATAATTAAATGAGAAGAACACTGGATTTAGAGGCATTAAAAATCTCATTTCCAATCCCAGAACTTCTCCTTAATCCCTGTGTACTCTGTGACATTAAGCAGTTCATTTAGCCTCTCAGGAATTCAGTTTCTTCATCTATAAAATGGAGGTCTTGGCCTAGGCCTGCTCTGAGTCGCCTTCCAGATTTATATCTCTGATCCTGTGTAGTCAGAGGAGCAAAATTCAATAAAATGCAATTCTCTACCATAGAAGCTTGGTCTGGCCCAAACTGCTACAAGAGAACTTTCTAATTGACTTAGATTTAGAATTTAGATTTATTAATGTTGACACCTTCTTGTGCCTTCTAGGTAGATATACTTTGGAATTTGGGAGCACTAGCCTGGGAAAAATGAAAAAGTCTGGACTTGCCTAGCTAGAATCATGACCCATATTCAAATTCTACATTGGACATAAGAGGTATATGACAAGTCACCAACCTCCGTATTTCCTCAACTGTAAAATAGATATAATAATGGAACCTATTTCCCAAAGTTGTTGTGAGGAACAAAAAAACATGCAAAAGCATTTGTAAATCTTAAAGTGTTATAGAAATGCTACCTATTTTTGCCATCAACACCAATTAGCTAAAGACTACATTATGTGGTAGTGTATGTATGTATGTATACGTGTGTGTATTTATATGCATTCATGGACTCAAAAGACTATATATTTATGGCTAGAAGGTATTTCTGAGCAATCTTGTTCAACCTCCTCATTCTACATGTGAGGCACCAAGACTCACAGATGTCAAATGTCTTGACCATGGTCACACAGGTATTAAGTGGCAAAATCAGTGTTTGAACCCACGTTCTTGAATTCCAACCCCAGTGCCTGAACATCTACTGTTGGCTTTTGTTTTTGTGTACTATTATTGCAGCATCACATTGGCATCTCTAGCAGTTGGGTAAAGGGGTCTGAGGGAGGATATGAACTTATTTCCTCCTTATTCTAAGCCTAGTATTATAAAGGGCTGAAACTCCAAAAAGGTGTGTTTGAATCAGAAAACTGAGCACTTAAGGCTAATTACTTACTCAACAATGATTCTATTAGCATATGTTTGGGAAAATGGCCCTTCTCACTGTTCCTGTGCTGACTCAATGTTTGGGATTAAGATAATTGTAGGCATGGATTAGAGGGAGGGGTGAGACAAGCCAGACTAACTTGGTGGCAGGACAAGAAGGAGAAAGGTGGAGATTCTGGACTCCAAAATCAAGAAGAGATCTTTGGGAAAACTCCTGGTAGTTTGCCTGCTTCTTTAACTTCTCCCCCTAAAGACCAAGGACTTTTCCTTATCCTGACTCTGGCTGATCCTGAGGCCTCCAGGGAATTAGCCCGAACTTTACATAGTACTATCTCTTCTTTGTCACCTTGCTGCTTTCTAGTGTGGGTCTTGTGATCTAGAAGTGGCTCAGCCCCAATGGAGCCATCCCATCTCTCTGGCTTGGAATGAGGAGAAAATGAGTTCACCTCAGACACTTACTAACTATATTTCCCTTGGCAAGATACTTAACCTCTCAGCCTCAATTTCCCCATCTATAAAATGTTGATAATTACAGGATCTACTGCATAGAGTTTCTATGAGGCTCAAATAATATAACATATGGAAAGTGTTTTGCAAAATATACATTTTAAAAATTAAATTAAGTTAAATTATTATTATTATTATTGTTACATCTGAGTCTGTGGTGACTCTTTGAAAAGACAAAGAGAGGTGGCAACAAGCAAGGTTGGTGGGGAAACTAAGAGTGCCCTATAACACAGTTCTGAGCCCTGCTGTGTGCAATCCCAACTGCAGGAATCACACTCTGGCTGTGGTATCATAAGCAATGCTCCTAAATCTTGAGGCAAAGTAATGAAGCCACAGGCCCCGATGGATTCTTCTAATCATGGCTCCTGATGATATGCAGAGGACAGACTTCACTAGCAGAAAGGATTCCAGGCTCACATAGCCATAAATGCAGCCTTGCTCCCACCTTCCCCCCCCCCCCCCCCCCCCCCCCCCCCCCCCCCCCCCCGCCCAGCCATGATGTCTGTACTGGAAGCAGTTAACAGATTCCACCAATGGGCAGTGAGCAGATTGTTTGGGAAGGTGGGAAATTGTAGATTATTCTAGGCAGCAGTCTCTGTATTTGCTAATTGTGGTTTAGTGGTTAGAAGTTAGTGGACTAGAGCTAATGATCATCCTCAACCCAGGTAAGATATGCTGCTCACCTGGGCAAGGAACTTCTGGGGAACACAAAGAGAAAGAGATAAGGAAGTGGGTCTAGAATGTGGGGAGGGCTGGGGACTAGATGGCAGCATTATCAGAAAGGGAGTTGAGTTTGAAGCCATTGAGTGAGCCCCAGTGCTCTGTGATTTTATTTGAGAACTTCTGAGGCAATCACAGCATCATCAGTTTATAGATTTTGATCTGGAAGTCAAGGTCACTTAATCCAAACCTCTCATTTTATAGGTGAGAAAACTGAGGACTGATTTAGGTGATTTTCCCATCACTGCACAGGAATAAGTGAGAGAGGGATTTATTTAGCAGATAAAAGCTATAGAATGGAAGGGGGGCTTAGGGTTGTCTAGTCCAATCCATTCATTTTGGACAGGAGGAAACTGAGATGCAGATGAGGTAAATCTCATCACCAAAGTTGTGTAAATTATAGGAACAAACCAAGATTCAAACCCAGGTTCTGTGACTCTGAATCCAGCACTTTGCCTCCCATGTACCATGATGCTTCTATAAGCTTGCTGTTGTTTTTGTATTATTTTAGTCCTGTCTGACTCTGTGGGACCCCATGTGACATTTTTCTTGACAAAGGTAATTCCGATGATTTACCATTTCCTCTTCCAACTCATTTCACAACTGAGGAGAATAAGGCAAACAGGATTAAGTGTCTTGGCAAGGGTCACATAGCTAGTAAGTATTTGAAGCTGGATTTGAATTCAGTTCTTTCTGACTCCAGACTTGACATTCTATCCACATGACCTAATTGCCCATAGGAGTCAGCATGAAACCAAGAGAAGTGTTCAACTACAAAATTAAAGTTTCTCTCGGTACCTTTGTCCTAACAGACAGTAACTAACTGCATGGGTAGTTTTCTTGTTGGCAGAAAAGGATAAAGAAAGCTTAGGGAATGATTCTTTACATTTCAGCCTTATTATCCAGGGAGAATGAAGAGGACTTAGGAAAGATTAGAAAAGTAATACAAGAAGGTAACCAGGAAATGAAATGTTCTAAGGAAGTGTGGAGAGAGGGAGAAATTGAAACCTGGGTCAAGAGTAGATGATGAGTAGATAAATGTAAGACAGAGGAAGGGAAACACAATGTCTCAGACCTGGTAGGGACCTAAGAAGTCATCTAGAATCCAATTTCTCTTCATATTACAAGAGAGAAAACTAAGGTCTAGAAAGATTAAGTAAACTTAAATCACACAAGATGTTAGATAAGCTAGCCAAGGATAACCCAAGGACTAGGAACAAACATCTTTGCTCAAAACTTTGCCAATCTGATTATTGGGGCAGTCATAAGTTGAAGGGTATCCAAAATGGTGATGGTGAGGGGATGAGACATTATTTAAAGAAATTGGAAATGTTTAGCTTGAAGAATTGGGGACTTATGGTTGATATGAAAACTGTGTTTAAATATCTCAAGAGTTGTTAATATCAAAGATTTATTCTGCTCTGTCCCAGAAGAGAGAACCATGGACAATGAGTGAAAGCTATAAACAGGTGGCTCTCAACTCAATAAATGGAGGAAAACCATTCCTAACAATCTGAGTCATAGAAAAATGAAATCAACTTTATTGGAAGGTAATGAGCTTCCCCTCATTGGAACCCTTAACATAGAGGCTAGATACACCTCATGGATGCAGTAGGTAGCCTCTGTGGTTCTTGGATTCTTTAATTTTCTTTTGAGAAATTACTTTGTCTGGAACACTGATGCATTGCTGGTGGAGTTGTGAACGAATCCAACCATTCTAGAGAGCAATCTGGAATTATGCCCCAAAAGTTATCAAACTGTGCATCCCTTTTGATCCAGCAGTGCTACTACTGGGCTTATATCCCAAAGAGATACTAAAGAAGGGAAAGGGACCTGTATGTGCCAAAATATTTGTGGCAGGCCTCTTTGTGGTGGCCAGAAACTGGAAAATGAATGGATGCCCATCAATTGGAGAATGGTTGCGTAAATTGTGGTATATGAATGTTATGGAATATTATTGTTCTGTAAGAAATGACCAGCAGGATGAATACAGAGAGACTTGGAGAGACTTACATGAACTGATGCTAAGTGAAATGAGTAGAATCAGAAGATCATTATACACTTCAACAACAGTACTGTAGGAGGATGTATTCTGATGGAAGTGGATTTCTTCGACAAAGAGAAGATCTAATTCAGTTCCAACTGATCAATGATGAACAGAATCAGCTACACCCAGAGAAGGAACACTGGGAAATGAGTGTGAACTGTTTGCATTTTTTGTTTTTCTTCCCAAGTTATTTTTACCTTCTGAATCCAATTCTTCTTGTGCAACAAGAGAACTGTTTGGTTCTGCACACATATTTTGTATCTAGCATACTATAACATATTTAACATGTATAAGACAGCCTGCCATCTAGGGGAAGGGGTGGAGGGAGGGAAGGGAAAAGTCGGAACAGAAGTAAATGCAAGGGATAATGTTGTAAAAAATTACCCATGCATATGTTTTGTCAATAAAAAGTTATAATAATAAAAAAATAAAAATAAATAAAAGGAAAAAATTACTTTGTGAAAAAAAGATTTTAAGTTTTAACTTGAAAATGGAAGCAGAGAAGAAAAAAATGACTAGAGAAAGTTAATTTCAGTTGGACACTGCTAAGTTTTAGAGGTTATCAGAAAAGACAAAGAATAACTAGCAGGAGATTATGTGTAATATGTAGGAAGAAATATCTAGGAAGAGATATCATACTATTTAAGAGATTTATATCCTGATGCAAAGGATGAGCCACAAACAAACTAAACTAAAAGGTTTCACATATATAAGTAAATATAACATAATAAAGTCGCTATGATTTAGTAGGATGGGGCTTCTAATCTCTAATGGGACTCCTGAAATAGGGCAATCAAAGAGGGTACCTTATTCTATAGAAAGATATTTGTGTTCTGAGTATGGACCCACAGGAGAAGGTTGTAGCCTAGTCATGTCAGCTCTTATACCAAGACTAAGTTTCACTAAATACATACACATACACACACACACACGTGTGTGTGTGTGTGTGTGTGTGTGTGTGTGTATGTATATATGTATGTATGTATGCAGAATGGGTGGGGGCCAGGACTTCCAAAAACGAAAATTTAAAAGTGTTACCAGGAAACTGGTGATTGGATTGGACACAGAGACAGTGAGTTATGTAAGTACCAGGAGGATGAATTTGTATGCTCAAGCTTTGTGACTTTTGGGTCAGGAGTGTAAAAATATTTAGTAAAAAAATATGTAAAAATTAATTCAGTAAATATTTAACAACCAGATCCCTGACAAAAATATATGTATTAAACACTTTTAAGTTTAATGTGCATTGTTAACATTTTCTCCATCATTTTTCTTATGAAAAATGGAGATAATCAATGAAGCAATAAAGGAAGCCCTGAAACCTTCATATTGAAAATTTAATAATTAGCTTTTGCAAATCAGTCTGTGCTAGTTCTAACACACCCCTATACTTGTTATCATACTCAGATGTCTTACTTGATATCTGTGCTTCTGCTAATCCTGAACATTTAAGCAGGCAACAGGATCTGGTTATCTTTTTAATAGGAAGATATATACCTTTGTGGAAATACAAATTAAACAAGCATTTTGCTAAGAATAAAGGGAAAGAGAAATAGAAATCATATTATGAGAATATACTGGAGATCACTAGGTCAGATAAAGAATATGGATGATGAATGCCCAATTCAGAAAAAAATTTTGGCACAGAGACAAAAGATACAAGTCATGAAAGACTTCAGCCATCTAGATATCTGATGGAAGTTTCATTCCATTATAAAGTCAAAGCATCTAGTAAATTTCTGACTTCCCTTGCTGTCTATTTCATCTCTTAGAAGAAGAAGAAAATTTCATAGAAATAGTTTCTCTGGACTTAATTTAGACATCAGGAAATTGCTATTTGATGATGTTTACAGGATAAGAATCTTGGGGGAAGGTGACCATATCATCTTAGAATTCATGATAACCAAAGCCAGAAACACATGTTGGACTATATTTCCCAAACTTAAATTTAGTTTAGGAAGCCCTTACCATTCCCTATTCTACCTCCTGTCACCCATCCACCTTAGTTAAAAAGTGAAGTATGATTCTACAGCTGAGGCAGGACAAGAAAAGATTGTTCAATAGTGAGAGAAGATTGCTCCTAAAAATGAAATACTGATGACACAATTGCAAAAAATCAACTAATCAAGTAAAGGATGGAAGAGACTTGACTTATAAGCCCTCAGGATAAAAAGAAAAAGAATTTGGTGGACTTCAAACTTAAAATGAATTGATAGTGATATGTGGTCTCCAATGAATAAAACCACCAACAAACATGCATTATTTTTTTTTCCCAAGGCATTGAACTAGGTAGGCCCTAGATATACAAAAACAAAAAATGAAATAGCCCTTGCTTCCAGAAGTTTATAATCTATCTGCCAAAAAGGAGCTAAAATAGTCTAGACTTCATTAACAGAAAAACACATTGTTCAGGACAAGGGGTCAGTGATGGAGGGAGCAGAAGGTATTGAGCTTTTCTTGTTTTCTTTTGCACATATAAACATAAGTGTTCAGTTTTACATGACATATTTTAAGAGGGACCACTGACAAATTGGAACAAATTCAGAGGGATGTAACTAGGATGGTAAAGGGTCTAAAGAGCATGTCATATGAAAAAATGGTTGAATAAACTGGTGATTTTTAGACTGGGAATACAATGCCTAAGGGGAGAAATGAAATCTATCTTGAATCATATAAAGTATCATCATATGGAAGAGGGATTAGACAAATTATTTTGTACGACTCCAGAGAATTGATCTAGGACTAGTTATCAACGCTTAGATTTTAATTCAATGTAAAAAGCTCTCAAAGCATCAAGAAGTCCCTTTATGGCACTGGGGGTACCTTGTTAGGGAATGAGTTTTCATTTCCTGGAGATAATCAAGCAGAGACTAGATGGCTACTTACTGGGACTGTTAGTATGATGATTCAGGCCTCAGGGAAGGAGGAGGACTAGATAATCTCTTTAGTCCTATACAATTTGACAAATCTATAATAATTTCTCTTAAATCTGCACATTCTTGATAATCACAATTAAAAGCAAGGCCTTGGCTTTCAAATCCATTATCAAAGTTGAAACTTTGAATAATCCCATTTTCTAGTTTTTTTTAAATCAAGTATCCCAGTAAACCCCTAGTAAACCAAGGTGAGTAATTATATGAGGTTACACTAGACAAAACTGTCATTGCCTCTCTCTATTCTGCCTTCCCTTACCCATAGTTCCTGAAGTAAGGGAATGTATGTCTATTCTCTTCCTCTACCTACTTGACTTTAAATTCTTAAAGAATGTCAGCCAAGTTTTTAACCTCCATTCAATAGTCAATATTATGTTTTATTTTAAAAATCACTTGGACTTGTTACAAGGTCTCCTTGTGGCCCCTATCAAGTCATGTAACAAAATTGTGAAGAGGGAGAATTATTAACAGCACCTTTGCCCACATCCTTGTGTTTCTAAATATGATGAGTTCATAATATCTATAAACTGTTGACTCTTTGATCCTTTGCTGACTGTGCAATCCTAAAGAGAAAAGATTTTTAAAAAGAGCTTGGCAGCACAAACCATACAGAAGAGAGAGATAAGTGATTTATGATTGCCTAGTGGCTCAAAGCTCAGTCTGAGATTTGTAAAAACTCAGTCTATACCACATCTTAACTGTCAAGCATTTCTCTTCCTTTGTCTTTTTCTGAGGGGGGACGTTCATATCACGATTGGTCCTTCTCCAGGCTCTCCCCCAGATTAGAAAGGTTCTTGGTTTGGCTAGATTTCAGGAGTACCACAACTGTATTTTTAGAGATAACAGGAAACACAATCCATATGCCTGCAGAAGGAATTTGGAGCAAATTATTAGGAATAATGAACTCCCCTTCTGCTGTTGCTTTGGAAAGAGCTCATCTGCTGATTTTTAGCAATGTTACCCTAAGACCAATACCCTAAGACTCTCTGTCTCTATCACTCTGTCTCTGTCTCTGTCTCTCTCTCTATTTCTCTCTGTCTCTGTTTCTTATCATTGGGTTCTAGCCTCATCTTCTTTTCATTTTACAGATGGGGAAACTGAATCTGGAAGAAATTGTGGGACTTGCTTGTGGTCACTGAACCAGAAAAAGTCAGAGACAGCATCTTCCTGTCTCAGTCTCTCACCCTGTATCTCTGTTTCTGTCTTGACCCTTATTTCGCACTACAGCATGTTGATCTCATGATCTATAGCCAGTATTTTACCTCTTATTGTTTGCTTGGAATCTGCTGTTTTCCAAGAAAAGGAGGAAAATATCCTCTGAGAGTCTGCACAGTATTCAGCCCAACAGTCCTGTCTGTTGATTATTAATGGCTTGAGAGGTAGGTAGGTGTAAGAGTGGGGAGCACGTCTATTATCTTTTTCATTAAAAAAAGTCAAGGTGGAGCAAAAGCTGTACAAAGTTAACTCCAATTATTCTCTTTCTAAGGTTCTTCCAAATTAAATATTTATTTATCAAATGTTCTTCTTCCTGGCAGATTGGGGATAGGTTATGAAGAGAAGTAAACAACTCAGACCCAAGGTATGTTGAATTAGTGACTATAAAGCACCATGGAATACTCTTACTGATCAGAATCTAGACTTACATGACTATTTCTGTAGTTGTATATTTGGTTCATTTACCTGATTATCAAGAAGTTTTGAGCATCTTGTTTTTATCAAAATGGGCTTGATTTGGCACAAAGAGTGAACATTGCTAAAACTAGAAGCCCTGATTGGTATTGCTGAATATTCAGATTTATGCCAACTAATGAATCAAGAGGGAACTTTTTCCATGTAGTTATTTTATGTAAACACAGATTCTAAGTTATCCTCATCAAATAACTATGCAGTCACCTACTCTGGTCTATGTATGCTTAGAAACAATTCTTAATATGTTTTTTAGTTTAAGATTTTAATTTAAAAATTTAGTTCCATATTCTCTCCCTCCCTTAGCCCCTCCCTGACCCTTTGAGAAATCGAGAAATTCAATATTCATTATATGCATGTTTATATCTTTCGAACAAATAATGTAAAAAGTCATTATATATCTTCATATCTTTTGAACAAGAAATGTAGAAAGTGGGTTGATGGCAACAAGCCAGCACCCTAGAAAGAAAGATGTGTTCATTGAGCCGACATGTAAGTTTGTGGTGTGAATAGCAAGATGAAAAATGAATGGGCAGAAGGGAATTAGCTGCCCATTGCTATAGGTGCATCAGGAAAACCTTTGGGGTTCAGCTTAGATCTTTGATTCCATCTGAATGTTTTAACAGAAAGTGACTGCTAGAGTTTTAAAATTCTCAATTTCTTCGTTATCAAAATGATACACACACTTCAAAATTCAACAAAGATGCAGTTCTTTACCTGTTTAATTAGGAAGAAGGTATTTCCTAGGTAGGCAGTGAGTGTAGCCAGTCTGGAATCTGTTACCGGCTCCAAAGCTGGAACACAATGTGAACGTGTCCAATTTCCTTATGATCTCAAGGCTCAGCTTTCTCCACCTAGAAAATGGAAATAACATTGTACTTGCTACCAGGTACTGCCAATTGAGCAGTTGGGAAATCATGCTGTTGAAAGGTACCATATGAACAAATAGTAAAATTAGAATATATTAGCATAAGAAGTCCTGTAATCACTTGCCTACATACAAATTTTTTTTGATTAAAAAAATTTCCTCTTGTGTTTTCCAAACGTTTCTATAACACACAATGTAGACATTTCAAAAAAAAAAAAAAATGGCCACATCACACTAGGTCAACCATGAGAATAAGCATGGGCTCACATGACCAAGTCATAAAGAAATCAGGCTGGACCTAATGAGAAACAGACAAGCTCAATAAAAAATGGAATATTTTTAGTGCTGTCTTCCCCCCCACACACACATCTTCTCTTTATTAAAATTTTAATATCTCTATTAGTTGATTCATTGGGTACCAGAAATTTATTCAATATTCATTCAAACAAAAGGTATTAAGCACTTACTGTGTGAAATGCATTGCACTCAGTACTGGGGGACACTAAAAAATAAATGGCATTGTTCTTTGCTTTTTAGTCATGTGTTCCAGGGTGGGTAGGAAGGTAAAAAATAATATTGAAGCATACATAGACGGAACTGACAAAACTTTTGAAGTACTTACTATTATTTATTTATATGCATATAGTCAGATACATAGATTAGATAGTACACACACAGAAACATAGACATATGTATTTATAGTCTATGTGTGTGAGAGAGAGAGAGACAGAGAGAGACAGACAGAGAGAGACAGACAGAGAGAGAGATAGACAGAGACACAGAGAGAGAGAGAGACAGAGAGAGAGAGACAGAGACAGAGACAGAGACAGAGAGAGAGAGAGAGAGAGAGAGAAACAGAGAGAGAGACAGAGAGACAGAGACAGATAGACAGAGAGACAGAGACAGAGAGAGAGAGAGAGACAAAGAGAGAGAAAGAGAGAGACAGACAGAGAGAAAGCCAGCCAGACAGAGAAAGCTGAATTCAAGACTAGCCTCAGATATTAGCTTTGTGATCCTGGGCAAATGACAACTCCTTTGTTTCCTCATAGGATAAAACAGTACTTACATCCCAGAGTCAGAGTTGTGGTGAAAATAAAATAATACTTGTCAATTGCTTAAAGTGCTATATAAATAATAGCTATTAGCTTGTATACACACAGAATTGGTGGTTCAAAGAACATACCATAGAAACAATAGATCATTTAATAAAATAAAATCTCAGCAATGAGAATGTATACCTCATACATACAGTGAGGAACCATACCAAAATTCCTGAGATGCAACCAAAGCAATACTTTCAGAATTTACTATATCCCTAAATATTTTTATCAGCAAAAGAGAGAGAGCATATGAATTATGAGGAACTGAGGCAAGCTGGGTTAAGTGACTTTTCCAGGTCACACAAATAGTAAGAGTCTGAGGCCAGATTTGAACTCAAATTCTCCTATCTAGAGACTCAGCATTCTCCTTTAGTTGGTCTGTAAAAATAATCTTCAGTGCTAAAAATGGAAGAATACTTAAGATAGTACCTTATATATTGTAGGCATTTAAGAACTTTCTCTTGATAAAAAATAATAGCTATAATTTATACAGGTGTCCTAAAAGTCAACAATACTAAGACTTTTGGGACGAACCCTATAGTACTTTGAAATTTACAAAGTACTTTATATGTTATCTCTTTAAATTAAAAAATCAACATGGCACAGAAAGGAAGAAAATAGTTATTTTTCCCACTTTGTTGTATTTCTCTGGATGAATTATGTGATCAATCCAATTCATGCATCTTGTGCACCTAGAACAAGATTCTATCTCCACTTCAATGCATATTGGACATGTCACCTAATTGAATCAGTTGTGGTATTATCAGACGATTATACTTAGAGATATTAAAATAGAGGGAATTATTCTCTTTAAGAGCTAACCATTTTAGGAAGAGATTTAGGACTGATTCTTAATATATTGACATAGCCTGTAGGAAGGTCTTCCTTCTTCCTTTTCTTCTCTCACATGTAGTACAATTAACTGTACTCCCTCTCACCAGTGGCTGCCCAAACTATGTTTAATCAGCTTATTGAAGGAAGGACACCACATTTCCCCCGTTAGCTCCATTCATTTTTGGTTAGCTCTACTTTCTATGGGATTTCTCCTTATATCATGTGGAAATATACTTATGCAACTTGCCCTTAGTGCTCCTAGGTCATGCTTTGGTAGTGAAGCAAAACTAGCCAAAACTCTCTCATAGCCCTTCAAATGCTTAAAGTGCAATAATATTTCATCTGTCCTCAGTCCTTCTCTTCTCCAGAATAAACACACCCACATTTTTCAACTGATTTTCATACGCCATGATCTCAAATGCCCTTCATGTCCTGGTCTCCTTCAGCTAGATTTTTTCCAGATCATGTCCTTCCTAAAATATGGTATCCCAAACTGAAAACAGAAGGCCAGTTATATGGTGTGTCATAATGGGGATATTTTTCTTTCGGCCCGAGCATTATATCTCTATTAACCTAATCTAGAATTCCATCAGCTTTCTGGCTGCAACTTTTGTATATATTTTCTATTAGTTTATTTATGGTCATTCTGTATCTTATAGAATATAAACTTCTTGAGGGCAGGGATGATTCTGCATTTGCTTCCTCCTCTTCCTTCTCTTTCTCATCCTTGTATCTTTAGCTTATAATACAGTACGTGGCACTAAACAAGGGCTTAATACCCATTCAATGAATTGAACTGAATATCCTTTAAAATTTGTTTTAATTAAGCTGTTGTAATTTGTACTTCTTTTATTGCTAGATATTTAGAATTTTTTTTCTTTGAGGAATTGTTTCTGGAATTTCAATAGAATGCGCTTGTAAATCCATCTATTTGGTCTTGGATTTTTTTCCCCCTTTTGTGGTTCATTTAAGGACTACTCATTTATGTTTCTGAAATTATATATATTTTCTTTCTTTTCTCTTAGTCTGGCTTTTTTGGTAAATATTCATCCAATTCATTTATTTTATCAATTTTGTCAACATATAGTTGAGCAAAAGAAGTTCTATTAATTTCTTTTATTTTCTCTTAATTTGTTCTGAATATTTTTTTTTTCCTTTTTGGTTTTGGTAATTTGGCTTTTCCCCCTTTTCTTTTTTAATCTTATTAGTTAAAAGTTTCTCTATTTAATTGTTTTTTTTTATAAACCTCACTTCTATTGTTTTTTTTTCCTGTAAATTCAACAGCTTTTGCTTACAATTGTTTGATTTTGAAAATATTTTTAAAAATTTACTTTTTCCAATTTTGTTAGTTATACAACAAAGTTATTTATGTGCTATTTATCTTTTTTTTGTTGTTGTTGATAAAACCATTTAGGAATATAATAATTTCCCAAAGAACTGCTTTGTCTGCATCCCAGTAATTTTGGTATGATCATTGCTGTCATTTTATTTTATTAAATAATCTATTGTATCTATGATATGTTCTTTGATTTATAGATTATTTAGGATTAATTTATTTAATCTCCACTTAAATTTGCATTCTTTCTTTAAAGTCCTTTGTTACAAATTAATTGCACTGTAGTTGACTTATTTATAAGGTTTTTCATACATGGTCCATTTTTGTAAAGATGTCACACACAAGTAAGAAAATATGTATATTCATTTCTATTTTTGTTCCAAAATCACCAGAGATCTCAGTTCTCAAATGTTCTATTTGAGTCCTTATCTTATTTCTGATTTATATTGTTCAAATTGTTGAAGTCTAGAGATGTTCACTTTTAGATACAGAGGTCAAGTCCTGTTTGCTCCTGACCTTGATTTCTAGGTGCTTGCTATTGGCTTTCACCTTCTCTGGGTTTAGTGTTGTCAGGTTTTGGTGTCTCTAGTCACAGATAAGAAGGTGCAACTACTGCTGGCTTCATTTTATTAAATTCAAATTGTGCTAGCTTTCCTGATGGGATACCTTGTTGCTTCTAGCTATATTTTTTGTTAAATTCTGGAAGAATGAAATGATGTTATCCAAAAGAAAGCAAAGTTCCTTAACTTTTGGGGGGAGGGTTGTTTTCTCTTCCAAAGAAAATGCTTTTTGCTCTGAGAGAATATAACAAAAATGGTTTGGGGAATGGAATTCTGTTTTAGAACTCATGAAATAGGAATCTGGAAATGCAAGAATTCAGGCCAGTGGTTATAACCATTCTTACAGGGAAGCCCCATATAGAAAGGGTCCTGGATGCTGTACCATTGTCCCTCAGGTTTGAATTTGGTAGGATTATTGTTATTAAGGAATTGGGCTAAATTGTGAAACTCATTCTCTTCCCTTCCCATAGACTTTGGATATAATGAGAGATTGTAACCCTAAAGAAATATTTGAATATTTATTATTACTATATCCTTTAGGTAAATATTCCTTTGTAAAAACTACTTAGGTGTTATCAAATAGAATTAGACATCTAGTTAATAGGTCCCCAAAACAAAAGGGAGATGAAAGTCACTGTTTTCATTTTGTGTGTATGTCTGTTTTTCAAATAATAGAAAGACTTTTCCAATCCTTTGGGATCCTGGAGAACTTTGTGAGGGGAAAGGAGGGATAACACATTTGGTTAGTGCTCTTTTAGGCTTTCATTTATTTATAGATAGAATGATATTATATGTGATATAATATATTTAAGTATATATTATTTATATTAATGTATTTTATAACTGTATTTATGTTGGTGCCCTCTTTAGATCACTGAGGGAATATACATGGGAGAGTGTGAGGCTTCTGAACCCTTTCATGCTACTATCTTTATCATTACTCTGTCCTAGTGTTCCCTTTTCTAGAAATTCATAAACCATCCATTTAATAATGTAATCTAGAATTTTGACAGGAATCAGAAGCAAGCTCACTGGTCTATAATTTGCAGGTTTAATTATCTCCCTGTTTATGAAAATTAGCATAATATTTACCCTATTCCAGTCCTACGGTAGCTTATCCATTCTCTATGATCTTTCAAAAATCATTGACATTAACTCAGTAATCACATTTACCATTTCTTACAAAATTTTAGGTTGTAATTCATCAGTGCCTGCTGATTTTAATTCAGGTTAAATAATTTTTTTCTATCTCTTTACTTATTTTTCCTTTTGTCCCTAATCATCCACACCCACCCCATCTCTCTTAGGAGAAGTGAATCTGAGTTAGTGAAAATTCCTTATTGTATAGTTTGATTATTTTAAAGCACAAACACTCCTTGAAACTATAATATTAGAGCAAAGACTCTTAAGAGGCCTTTTCAATGGCTACACAAGAATGATTTGTAATCAGCATTTTATACAAGCTCTAAGTAAGTGGGAGTTTCTAAAGAATTTAAGGGCCTCAAAGAGATGGTCCTAGAACAATTTCCAAAAGTGTCCTCAGAACATCAAAAATGTTGCCCTTTGTAATCTATTTGAATGTTCAGTTTTCACTATTTCAGAGAAAAGAAACTTAATCCAAACTTTTGCAGAGATAAGAAACTGTCACTATGCTGGGTAAGCCTTTATCATCACTCACTTGGATAACAGCCTTCCAAAAAGTCTTCTTGACTCTACTTTCTTTATCCTTCCACTCTATTCTTCATGTGCAAGGATGATTGTTACAATTCTTCTGATCAAATCTCTCCACTGTTTTCCTCAAATGGTTCTGCCACCCAAGTAAAGTTTAAACTTCTTACTTTTTTATTCAAGGTTCTCCACAATCAGACACCAATCATTCCACTTTAGTCTGTATTAGTTCTTTCCATATAGACTTCCATAGTCCCTGGATCTCTATGGTCCAGCTGAAGTAGAAATCTGTTTCATTAACACTCTATTTTTTCCTGATTTTCTGCTTTTAGGATATTTTCTGTGTTCTCTCTTCCCTATTCCTATTGAATTCTTACCCATTTTAATAGGAAAACTCAGTGCCTGACCTTTATAAAGGTTTATCTGATCATACTAGTTGGTACAAATCCTTTCCTCACTCAAGCCTCCAGGAATATATTCTTTTGAAATTCTAAAATGTACAGAGTATATATTATTTTATATCTATCACCCCCCATTAGACTGTAAGCTCCATAAAGAAAGGGATCTTATCTGAAACTTATCTTATCTAAAATCTAGTACAGGGATTTGAAAAGAACAAATCAATTTATTTCAACAAACATTTATCAAATAATTAATAAATACTTGTTTAAATTGAACTTGGTAGTAAAATGAAATAAAACCTACTGGGACTCTATCAATTTTCTATATATATAAGAAATAAAAAGGGCTCATATAGACAAAATAGATTATACAATAATTTAAAATTATGATTTTGCCCAATGTTAAGAAAATCTTCATAACTGAAAAGCTCATGCTACTGTGTACAGTACATAATTGAGATGAAAACATAATGATGTTAAGCTGAGCTTTAAATTCAGATATAATGAGCTATTATTTAGTGAGCTAAAAAGAAAATGGTATTTTGCTTATTTAGTGCCTATTTAAAAAGCAACACTACAAAGTCCTGTTTCTTAGTTATTTCTGGTATAATGTGAATCAATTTACTTTCAAAGTAATCAAAAGTG
Source organism: Sarcophilus harrisii (assembly GCF_902635505.1). NCBI lineage: Eukaryota > Metazoa > Chordata > Mammalia > Dasyuromorphia > Dasyuridae > Sarcophilus > Sarcophilus harrisii. The sequence goes on from NC_045430.1 coordinate 230,269,760, forward strand.
GGTTCTTCATTGCCACTAACAATGGCTTTATGAATAGCAGAACCTTTAAAAAGGTACATTTCCTGTTAAATTGTTCTTTTCATACTACTCTTATACTTTCATATTAGTAGAAGAGGAATTAAAGTCTCAAGGAGAAACACTTTCTACTCTTCTTATAAACGATAGAAATATTATTAAATCACTCTAAAGCATTGTTAAGATTTTGAACTTCTGCAAAACTTCCAAACTACATAAATAGAACAACCACATTTACATGGCCAAATCTCTAATTGTTAACAGAGTATTAGCATTAAATCTGTGCAAGATTTATCATCTGGAATCATTTGGGCCCGGTTCGGACCAGTGAGATTAAGTGACTTGCCTTTGGGTCATATAGTCACTATACATTAGAGGCAAAACTTGAACTAAATTTTTTTAGCTTAAAAAGACCAGGTATCTATTCACTATTTCCATGCTTGTCTATCTCTCTTTCACTCCCTTATTCCTCCCCTTCCTTCTCTTTTCTTTCCTTCCTCTTCTGTATATGGGCAGCTAGATGACATAGTGGTTAACATGCTGAGCCTAGAGTCAGGAAGACTCATCTTTCTGAGTTCAAATCTGACTTTACATTACTTCCTAGCTAGGTGTCCCTGGGCAAGTCATTTCACTTTGCCTCAGTTTCCTCTCTGTAAAATGAGCTAGAAAAGGAAATGGTAACACACTCCAATATCTTTGGCAAGAAAACTTTGAATGGGGTTGTGAAGAGTCAGACAACAATGAAATAACTGAACAACAACAACAAAATGTTTATAGTTATTAACTTTATTTTTATGCTGCAAGTTATGTTTATAAATACTTCTCATCTCCCATTAGAATGTGAGTTCAAGGAAAGCAGGGTTTGTTTCATTCTTTGTCCTTGTACTCACAGTATCTATTAGTGCCTGACCCTTCTGCAATCACCAATAGCTCTAGATCTCTGATCTAGTGATCTCCACGACCCATTGCTAGCCTAGACAAATTTGGTTTGATTTAACTCATTCAACAAACCTGTATTAAGCATCTACTATCTTCACCATGGATGTCATTTATATATCATACCTCTCGTGGCCAGATGCTAACTACTGGATACTGATTATTGTTCTGTGACTTGGCTTAAAAAATCCATTTTAGAAATGATCAGCACCCCATAATACATGAGTAGCATTCAATAACACATTAACTATGCCTGCAGCAATCTTCTGAACTATATTAATATTTAAAAATTAATCAGCAATGAGTCACATAGGTTTTCTAGGCCAAAGTACTTGGATTCTTATTTCTTTCCCTAAGGCTAACATATAGCCTCCTCCTAGTTGATAACCAATCTATCTAGCTAAATAAACAAACAAGAAAGTTAAGAGGACCAACTGAATCTATAACAATCCAATCTCCTCACTGCTGCAGTCTGCCAATAAAGGAAAGAATCTTAATTTGTGGTCCATATTTTTTTTAACACTTTAATGTATTTAAATACAATTATTTTCTTTTATAATTTTATATATAGGCATTTACAAATATATACATACATACATATATATATATACATATATATTTATATGTATATTCTGAGAAGGGGTCCATAGGCTTCCTCATACTACCAAAGGGTTCTATGACATAAAAATAGTTGAGTCCATGCCATAAAACTTCACTTATTTTTCTAAAAATGAACATATTAAAACCAAAAAGGGGAGACACTAATTTTGTTAATATATTCTCTTAAGATATTTATGTGCTTCTTATAAAAAGTGTATATAAAGAAAGCATGTACAACAGAATCTTCCTTTTTTATTATGTTGAAATGTCTGTTTTGTTGTTTGCAACAAGAAAATTTAAAAATTTAAGTTCACTTAATAATCAATTTATTAAAATATTGGTGAACAGATAAACTAATATGATTAAGATAAGTGGAAAGAGATGAAGGGGAAAACATGTAGAAAGATGTCTGCTCAGAATCATGGATATTAGAATAGGCTCATTCGAATGGCTCAATTGTTGTCTGTTTGATATACACATTCTAAACATGCTGCCTGCTACTGTAAGACTGCCAGGCTCTGATGTTCCCTGACAATCTCTCCTGAGAGAAAACAACCATATTCAAAAATTATTTCTAGAAATTGCATTCAGATCTGATTCCATTTTCAGTCAGCAGCCCTACTCCAGTTATCTTGTTTGCAGTTTTTTTCCCTTCATAAGGCAAAAGGATTCTTAATATAACAAAGGTTCAATTTCTCTTCCAGCTTTCATTCTCAACCTATTGTCTTTGTTAATATAATCCATGTTTTTGAAAAACAAATATTGTTTCTTTTCCCCTATCCCTTATTCTCTCCCAAAGTAAAAACTTGGAACTGGGGTGAGGAAGGATGGAAATATCACTATATGCCTTAAATGCCCCCTGCTTTTTTACATAGGCCTTCAAGGTCGCTAAAAAGATAGACTCCAACTTTCCTTTGGTCCTACCCTTAATTGTCATGTGAATCATTCTGTGGTCTAACATGGCCTTCTTCATATTGCTGTTGCTGTCCAGTGACTTTTTGTCATCCCATTTGGGGTTTTCTTAGCAAAGATACTGAAGTGGTTTACCCATATCCCTCTCCAGCTTAATTAACAGATAAGGAAACTGAAACAAGCTGGGTGAAGTGACACACAGTTTCTGAGGCTAGATTTGAACTTGGGAAGATGAGTCTTCTTGACTCCAGGTCTGATACTCTATTCACTGTGCCACCTAATGGCATCATGATCTTACTGATACTTTATTTGCCACCTTTGAATCTGTTACTGTTTGTACCCCATGCCTGAAATGCATTCCTACATCATTTCTCCTTCTGTTCAAATGATATCTTCTAAGTGAACCCTTCCCTGATCCCCTTAGCTTTCAGAGTTCCTCTCCTCCCAAATTCTCATTACATTTATTTTATACTTTTTGATTAGTTAGGACATGACTATGAACAACTGATTCTAAATTCTTCTCCCTAAGTTAGAGGAGAGGCCATGGTAATGAATCTAGGGAGACCTTTAGGATTAACTGTTAGCCAATGTCAAAGCATAGGAATGAGCCACTGACTAGTTATGGGATGGATGGTCATATAGAGGTCCAAGTCCAAAGGTAATTACGGAACCAAGAAAAAACATGTGCAAGACAAAGGGACAAACAGAATGTAAGCACCACTAAAACAAACTTAAAACTGAACTGAAGATCTAATGTAGGTATTTTTTAATGCATTTGTGTCATGGGTCTCTAACTCAGTTTGGCAGAACCTTAAACCTCCTTTCAGAATAATGCTTTAAATTCACAATATAAAATATATTGGAATATCAAAAAAAAAACCATTACACAGAAATAAAGCTATAATTTTTCCCATCCAAATTTAAACATCTCTTAAATCTATTGGTGGATCCCATTCGGGCACATTGCCCTCAGCTAAAGAATCCCTCATAGTGTCTAGACAAGTGAGGTCAGGCTAAAAATCCAAACAGTGGGTAGAGTGAAAGTGAATTTCTACACTCTAGATACCAAAAACTAAATTTTGGGGTATCTGGGATTCAGGAGAAGGAAGCCTAGTCTTTGAGAGAACAAAGGTACCAGTCAGGTCTTAGTCCTAAGGAAGGAGTTACTGGGACTTTAGTTAGCAAGGTCAGGATGACTGGCTTGTTTAATTTCCCCTGGTTTCCATGAAGGATCCGTCCAAGAGTCTGGAATGGGCTAACTCTAAAGATGGGAGCAGCACAGTACAGTGGCTAGAGGGGTTCCAAGGTAGCAAGAAGAAGACCTAGGTCTTTTGCCTCAATAACTGGGCAAGTCACTCTAAGTCTCAGCTTCCTCATTTGTAAAATGAGCAGCTTGGATTAAATGGATTCTGAAATTCTTTCCAGTACTACATACATGATTCTCTGCTACTCTGGGTCATGGAATATTCTTCCTCCTTCAGATCCCCTATAGTGAGGGCATGATAAGTTCTGATAAGTTAAGTAGTACAGAGTTGCTTTCCCCCCCCCCCCTCATCTTTATTATGTTTTCCATGTATGGAAACTTTCTAAAGTTTCTAAACTTTTGAAATGGGTTTGGATTCCCCCATCTATCTTCAGTTTTTTACAGTTTATTTCTTTCATCTTACTTAGAAATCTTCTTAGTAAGTTAGAGCACAAAGAAACTACCCTCTAGCTTTTTCTTATATTAGGGAGTCCAGATGGTTTTTAAAGTACACACATATGGATGTCCCCCTTAAGCAGGAAAGCAAACAGATAACAATCCTGAAAGTCCCTAGACCTTTCAACTTGGTGTTCTTACCTTTTACTTAGGAATCAATCTCTGCCTGTTTCAGGCAGTCTTAATTCCTGAGAATGGTATCTTTAGTGGGCAATATTCAGAAGAGACCTGATGTAAGGGCTTAAAACAAGTAGAATTAGAGGGCTGAGAAAAAAAACTGAGGGAACTGTGGTTAAGAGAGAGAGCACATGTAAATACCTAAGTGGAATGAGTGTGATGCATGTTGGAAAGAGGAAGGAGATTCTCCTTACTAATGTGAATAGTTCACTTCAGAAAAGAGTGGGAAATAAAATTTGATAGGAAAATTAATACCAGGCTGAAATAGAAGAATTTGACTTGATCTGAGATATTGGACAACATAACTTCTCCATCAGAGGAAGTGAGACAATGAAAGTGTTGTTTTAGGAAAGGTAATCTTGCAGATAATGGATTTAATAAAGAAAGGGATAGGAGTATGGAGGTAAGTCTCAATAGAGTTTTTCAATAATCTAAATGAAAAATGATAAGACCGCTGTGGTACTGTTGGAGAGGATAGGACAAATTCTAGGACTATTATTAAAAATATAAGAAGAGCCATCCAAGAAACTAGAGAAGGAACAAAATTTGTCTCTAAGATCTATTTTCCTATTAACTGAAATTCAATTAATAACAATAGCTAGCATTTATATAACACTTTAAAGTTTGTGAAATGCCTTACAAATATCATGTTTTATCTTCAACAACTCTGAGAAGTAGGTGCTATTATTATACCCATTTTATATATGAGGAAAATGAGACCAAGACAAGATCATTTATTCAAGGTCACATAGCTAATAAAGTATCTGAGGTAGAATGTGCATCAAGTCCAGTCTACCCACTGTACCACCTAATTGCCTCCAGATACAGATATTGTGTGAAGCTAATAAGAGGAATCCTAGATCAATAGTCTCCATTGTTTAAACTGTCATACTTGGACAGGGTATAGGCAGTAATCTAGTTGAACTCTCCCAACATTTCCCTCCAAACAACTTTAAAATAATGACTCAAATAAAGCAGCAAAGCTAACAAAAGATTGAGACTTAAAAGACTCAAAAGATTAAGATAACTTAGGTGGTCAGCAAGAGAGGTCTATGACACTAGAGTAGGGACTGTGCTAAAATAGGGCCATGGGATGTGGACGTTGGAGACAGCTGTGATGGCAGCAGCTTTGGGAACTTTCAGCCCAGAAATTATAAGGGAATGAGACCAATGGTCAGAAAGAGATTGCAGAGAACCTTTGCTGGTGTTGGGCACAACTATCACCAATTGGCATTTCTCTTGCCGATATTCAGTTCTTTATCACAGTTCCAGGGCAGGGAAAAGCACTTCCAGTTGTTTACAGAGGAAAACAGGCCCTGATTACATTTACAAGGTGGAGAGAAGAGGTGGCTGCAGGAGAGAAGGGTATCTGATCACAGTTTAAGTGCCAATTACAGAACACTAGCACTTGTGACTAGAGGGGAGCATGGGTCCTTTCTGGGTAAAGACCAGCATACACAATAGAGCAGTTACTACATTTTCCCCCAGATTATGCCACTTTGAAAGCACTAACAATTTGCAGACCCATAGTACTATCTCTAAAAACAATAGGAAAAAGGCCTAAATTTAGGTTGGTGCTTCCCCAACTTCTAGGTGGGAAGAGTACAACTTTAATATAAAGTTCAAAGTTAAGAAACAGGTTGGAAAAATAAGCAAACATCATCAACAAAAAAGAACTTGACTATAAAAAATTTTAAAAAGCTACTACAGTGTCAGGGAAGACTAACTTCTTTATCAACGCAGAAAAAGAAAACAAAGTGAAAATAGCTACAAGCAAAGCTTCAAAGACAACTAATAATTAGATTCAAGTCCAACAAGAATTCCTGGAAAGTTAAAGAAAGACATAAGAATGGTAGAGGAAAAATTGAGAAAAGAAATGAGAGTTATGCAAAAAAAATTATGAAAAATATTAACAGCTTGGTAAAAGAGACACAAACAATGCTGAAGAAAAGAGCTTAAAAAAGCAAAATAGGCCAAATGAGAAAGGAGTCACAAAATTCACTAAATAAAATATAATTCCTTAAAAATTAGAACTAAGGAAGTGGAAGCTAATGAATTCATGAGACATAAAACAATAACATAACATCCAAAATGTATGGGGAAATAGAAGAAAACGTGAAATATTTCACTGAAAAACAATTGACCAAGAAAATATATCAAAGAGATTTGATTTAAGAATTATTGAACTACCTGAAAGTCACAACCAAGAAAAAGCTTAAATATTATATTTGAAATTATCACAGAAAATTGCCTCCAATATCTAGATCCAGAGGATAAAATAGAAACTTAAATAATTCATTGAAAGAAATCCCAAATGAAAACTCACAGAAATATTATAGTCAAATTCCAGTGCTCCCAGGTCAAAGAGAAAATATTGCAAGCAGTCAAAAAATAGTAAATTCAAATATTGGGGAGCCACAGTCAGGACAACATAAGACATAGCTGTATCTATGTTAAATGAATAGAGGGCTTGGAATATGATATTCCAGAAGGCGAAGGAGATAGAATCATAGCAAAGAATAATGTATCCAGCAAGATTAAGCAAAATCCTTCAGGAGAAAATATGGACAGAAAATATGAAACAGAGAATTTTCAAGAATTTCTAATAAAAAGACTAGAGCTAAATAGAAAATATGACATTCAAATACAAACTCAAAAGAAATATAAAAAGGTAAGGACTTAATAAAGTTAAATTGTTTATATTCCTATATGAGAACGTCACACATGTAACTTCTAAGAACTTTATAATAATTAAGGCAGTTAGGAAAAGTCTACATAGACAGTGGATATAAGTGTGAGTCAATTATGTTGAGATGACCTCAAAAAAAAAAAATGAAGAGGTCTGGAAATGAATATATTGGGAGTAAGGGGAAGGGGGAAGTAAAATAGGGGAAATTGTGGTCATAAGTAAAATAGATTTTTGAGGATGGATAGAATAAATAAAACAGGAACAGAATAAGAAACATAAGAAAATAGAATGCAGGGAAATACACAGTTAGTAATCATAACTGTGAATGTGAATGGAATAAGCTCATCCATAAAACAGAAGTGGATAGCAGAATAGATTAAAATCTAGAATCCAACAATGTGCTGTTTATAGGAGACATGCTTGAAAGAGAAAGGCACACAAAGAGTTAAAATAAAGGGCTAAATCGGAATCTAAAATGAAGTAAAAAATCTTAGACAAAGAAAAAGGAACAAAAAGACCCAATTAAAGGACATAATCAGGAAAACTATATTTTGCTAAAAAAGTACTATAGACAATGAAATATTAAAAACTTTTACAGAAGTCTAATAAAGATCTTATTTTCAAATATATAGGAGGCTGAGTCACATTTATAAAAATAAGAGCCATTCTCTAATCAATAAATGTCAAGGGATATGAATAAGCAGGGTTTTTAGAACAGGGAGTTTTTTAAAAAAGAAATCTAGTCAAATTTAAAATTTAGATATTTTAAAAATTTAAAAATTCTTTAAATTACTATTGATTAAAGAAATGCAAGTTAAAACAACTTTGAGGCATTACTTCACACCTATGAGAAATGAGCAATATCAAAGGCTTGCTATAGATACACTAATAAATTGTTTGTGGGCTTATGAACAGGTCCAACCATTTTGGAGGATGGTTTGGAACTATGCCCAAAGTGTTGTAAAACTGCATACTTTTGACCCAGTAATACCACTACTAAGTTTGTACATCAAACAAATTTTATTTAAATAAGGGAAAGGACCTATATGTACCAAAATAGTTATAGTAGCTCTTTTTATAGTGGCAAAGAATTGGAAATTGAGAGGATTATCAAATGAGGAATGGCTGAACAAGTTGTGGTATGTGGTTGTAAGGGAGTATCATTGTGGCATAAGAAATGATGATGTGGTTTCAGAAAAACATGACAAGATTTATATGAACTGATGCAGAGTGAAGTGAGAAGAACCAAGAGGTCATTGTGCATAGTAAAAGCAATGCTGTAATGATCAATTGTGAAAGACTTGGCTACTCTGATTAATGCAATGTATAAAACAATTTCAGAGTACTCATGATAAAAGAAAATGCTATTTATCTGCAAAGAGAGTACTGATGAACACTGAGCCCAAACTAAAGTATAATTTTCTTGCTTTTTTGTGATATGGCTAATTTAGAAATAAGTTTTGCATGATTTCACATGTATAATTAATATATTGCTTGTATTCTCAATGGGTGAGGGAAGGGTAGGAGGAAGGAAGAGAATTAGGAACTTAATTCAAAAAGAAGAGAATGTTAAGAATAAATAAATAATAGATTTAAAAATTTTTATATCAACTTTTATTTATTTCTTCAATCCCCACAGAATTCACTGTCATTCACTTTTCCTCTTAAATGGTATACTTTATTTTCTGGTTTTGATTTTTTTTTCCCCATTCTGCGTGACATGTAGCTCTATTTTTCATTCCTTATACTTGTTGGACTTAATGGTATTGCTGCATTCTCCTATATTAATGTGTCATATTTTACATAATCATTCCCTTAATGTTGTACATTTCCATGCCATCCTTTTAACCATTTATCTACCGCTTCTCATCTAACTTTAATTCTGAGAACAACTATCAAATCAATAGTACCATTCCTAGAAAAGATACATCAGTTCAATTGCTGTTCTCTTTGTTTTTTCTGTCCAAAATATTCCCCTCACCCACCACTTCCCTATATATGTTTTTTTTTCCTCTATTAAACTATAAATTCCATGACTTCAGGGATTGTTTTGCTTACTTGTATTTTTATTCCTGCACTAAAGACAATGTCTGGGCACACTTGCTACATATTTAATGATTGCTTTTCATTCTTATTTTCAGGATTAGAAAAAATAAGAAATGGTACTGCTATGAAAACTTTGGCATAGAGAATCTCTTTTTTTTTTTTTTTTGATGAAAATTTCAAGATATATTCTCGACAATGGAATTATTAGATTAAAATGATATGATTATTTTTGGAACCATTTTACTGTGTTCTGCCAGATTGCTCTCCAAAAGATTCTGTAGCTTTCTAATTCCATCAGCAATAGATAAATGTGCCAACTGATAAGGGTTTTCTAATGTTACTCTCCTCTTATAACTTAGGTCACACTGTCCCTTTGTATGCCATGCAACCTAGGTAACTTGGAGAGGAGAAATAGTAAAAAAGAGAAATAGTTGTTCTTATAATGAATAATGTACAAGGAAATAACACTGGCTATCATGGCAGATGGAAACTTGGACCTCCTTCGCATGGTTTACCATAGACCAACCCTTAGGACATTATAGTTTTCAGGTCCTATAGACACAGACCTCATCTGAACAGAAAAGAATAGGAGGAACTAATACCCTTTATCAATGAGCTGTCATCCCTGGAATCTTTTTTGAAATGAGGCAAATTTTCACATCTGGAATTAAAATAGCATGTTTGAGTTTCAAAGAATAAAATGAGTTGTCATGGTAAAAGAAATTTCATGTAGGAAATATGAGTCTAAAGCTTTCCTGCTTGCACATCTCTCCCATAACTACCTACTACAAATTATTTTTGTAATAAAAATGAGCTTCTAGTACAAACTAATTACATGGGAGAACAACTTACATTTCACTGCAGTTTTAACAATATATTTTTCATCAAATATGTGTTAGCAAAAGTAATTAGGAAAAATGATAACAATGCACTTTATTGAATAGTAATAAAACTGGGAAATATATATTTAAGCAATTGTATAAAATGAAGCATTTATTTTCAAAATGGGTTCAAATCTACATTTTCTTTGGACAAACATTTTTATTTTTCTTTCAAAACTTTAAAAAAAGCTTTTTTGGCAAACTCTTTTAGAAATAGCATTCTTCAAGAAAAAAAAATGTCCTTTTGATTAAAAAGCCTGCTAGCAGAGAACTTTGCCAAATGCTAGCTTTCTTTTAAGGATAATACCAAAAGGATCTAAGACTAAACTGTGCAAACCCTAGAGGTTAAGTGAAGCTAAGAATTTAGAACAATAAGTAGTCCTCAATTCTACAATAACATCATAATACTAGGACAAAATTTCTGACTTTCCACAGAATCATCCAAGAATGTGTTCCAAACTTTAGCCATGGATTAATTAGCAAGCATTCATTAAGTACTTATTATGTATCAGGCACTCTGCTAAGTGCTAGGAATACAAAAAAAGGCAAAATCTAGTGCCCATTTTCAAAGAGTTTGCATTGAATGAGGAAAATGACAGGCAAGCAATTAATGGGATTTAATGAGAAAAAATCAACAGCAGGAAAGAGCTAGCATTACAGGGGATTGGGAAAGATTTCTTGCAGAAATGGATCTTTAGCTGATGACTCTGAAGGAAATCAGGGAAGCCAGAAGGTTTAGATGAGGAGGAAGAGAGGGGACAGCAAGTGAAAGTGCTTCTCTTCAGAGATAAATGGTCTTGTCTGAGAAAAAGCAAGGAAGTCAATGACTGGATATTTGTACTTGGAGGTAATGAGGAGCCACTGAAATTTGCTAAAGAAAGGGTGGTGGTAACATGATTAGACCAGATAAAAATGAAACCATACTTGCTCTTGGGATTCTCCCCCAAGATATTAAATATAAAGTTCTTTATGTATCAAAAGAACAGGAATAGGTTAAAAATTCTGTCTCCAGAGTTGATGGAGTGGGGAAGAATGAGGGAATGCATAGTTAGAAGGGAGATTTTAAGGAAGTGCTTGAAGCGGGTCCACCATGTTCAGCAATGACTGAAGAATGTTTGATGAGAAATAGGACTGAGTTTGCCAAAGAGAAGCTCTAATGCAGGATGTGTGTGTATATGTGTGTGTGTGTGTGTCTGTGTGATGAGAGACAGACAGATGGAGGACCCATCTGACAATCTGGTGAAGTCTATGGAATGTTTGTCAAAATAATTTTATTAATTAACCTTTAACTAGATTAATTAACATTTGATTTTGATTAGAGGTTATTGAAAATTAAGATGTATTTTTCCCCTATCCCACATCATGGACACTATGAAAACTATCTATGAAACACATTGTTCAAATGCCAATGTACATTTGCCTAAAAGACTATTTTATGAAGAAGTCATACAATGCAAGTGCTTGTATGTTATTCAGAAGCAGCGATACAAGGATATTTTCAAGGTCCCTCTGAAGAACTTTGGATTGATTGTGAGACATGGGAGACACTGGCACAGGAGTCCTAGCATGGCATGGCCTTAGGAGAGAAGGTGCTGTGGTGAGTAAAGCAAAAGTGAAGTAAATTCTCATGGATTATTTATGGCTGAGCCTTGATTATTTCTAGCTCCTATTGATCTGATCAGTCACAGATGAACATGCTGGAACTTGACTCTAAAACAGTGGTGTCATTTTGGTTTTCTCTGAGAATAAATGATGGCAATCAACCAATCATGGAATACTTTGTAAGGGAAGCAGACCTCAGGTGAAGAACTCTAACTAGAGGAAAGCAATGGATAGCTCCTTTATGGAAAGACACAGATGTGAATCATTTAGGTTGAAAGATATGGACTCATTGTTATCTGTACCAGAATAGGGGGGACACAAATGGATTAACATATGACTCTACCTAGGAATCAGACACATTTAACTTCAATCTTTAATGATACCAATTGAAGATGCTCTACTGATAATATAAAATACTTTTCCCCTATGTTTTTAATCTAGTAGAAAGGAAATAGAATAGTTAGGTTGTATGTTAATATTAGATCTTTTCTTTGTGGTACTCTTTTGTTTTAGTTGTAAAATTCTGTGAATGAATAAACTGAAGTGGTAGAATGGGAAAGACCCCACCCTGGTAGTCAATAGAACTGGGTCATAGGCCTTATTCTGCCCCAGTTTGCTGGGTGCTCATAGATATGTCATTAAAACACTCACAACTTCAACTTTCTTATTTGCAAAATGAAAATGCTGGACCTTTAAAATTGTGAGACTAAATGGTCTCTGAGCTCCCTTCGACTCCAATGTTTTGATACCATGACTATGATTTTAAGTCCAGGCCCACTCCTTTTGTGGATAACCCTGGTCTCTCTCCTAAGTCCTCTCCTCTATTTCTTTTATTCTCTCTTTGTGATTGTATTAGCTATTATGAGTCCCATGATCATTTCTATGTAAGTGAATCCCAGAATGACATATTTAGCGTTAAACCATCTCCAGTGTTATAATCCCACTCCAACAACTATCTGCTGGAAGCATTCATCTGGATGTTCTACAGGCCACTCAAACACAATTTTCTTTTTAATTTTTTTATTTTCAAAATATATGCATAGATAGTTTTCAACATTCACCCTTACAAACTTTGTGTTCCAATTTTTTTTCTCTCTCCTTTCCCCCCACCCTCTCCCTTGGGGGTAAGTAATCCAATATATATGTTAAACATGTACAATTCCTCTATACATATTTCCACAATTATCATGCTGCACAAGAAAAGTTAGATCAAAAAGAAAAAATGAGAAAGAAAACCAAAAGGAAGCTAATAACAACAAAAAAGTGAAAATACTATATCAAACACAATTTTTAAAAAAGAACTCATAATTTCCACCCCCCTTCCCTCCCAATTCCTGCTCCTCTACTCTTATTCCTAACTTCCTTCTTTTGAGGGAATCATCGTCCTTCCAGTTACCCAACTTTGCAAACTTGAAGTTATCCTCAATGTTTCCTTCTACCTCACCATGTATATCTGCTCACACTTTGGAAATTCAGTCACTTCATTCACAAAAAAAATGTCTTGTATCTGTCCTTTTTCTCTCACTCAGCCATCACCCTAGCTCTGGCCTGTATCTTCTTGTGCCTGGACAATTTTATAGCATTTTAATTAGTCTCCCCATTTCCAGTCTGTCACTTCTTCAATCTAGTTTACAAATAGTAGTCCAATTTACATTACTAAATCACAGGTATGACTCTGAAGTTACTCTTCCACTCAAGAAGGTTCAGTGAGTTCTTATTACCTCTAGAATAAAATGCAAACTCTTCTGTCTAGCATTTAAAACTTTTTGCAATTTGGCTTCCACCAATTTTTCCATTATTTCTAAATATTATTTATCACATATTAGTATATTACAGTCAAACTGGCTTACTTCCTAATCCCATTATACTCTTTTCAGTTAAGTTTAGAATACTCTTCCCATTCTTAGCTCCTCTTGGAATCCTTAGCTCTCAATATGATTCAACATATTTGCCACCTCCTACATTATCTCTTTTCTAATCCATCTTATTTTTATTGTATATCATGAAATTACTTAAAATTTTATTTGCCTATATTTTGTATCTTATTACCCTTATAGGTGTCCTATTTACCCCTGTTCCTCTCTAGATGTAAGCTCCTTGGGGGCAGAAATTGCTTACATTTTGTCTTTTTTGTTACCCATACTTGAACCCAGACAATCTCTTAATAATAAATGCTTGTTGAATTAAATTCCTCTTTTTTTGCTGACATTTTTCTCCCCTAAACTTTGTCCCAGAAGGTTGTTTTTTCTTTCCCTCTCCACATCTCCTTCTTCAACTTCTTGAACTTCTCAACTACCAGAATCTGGCTGTCAACTGAGCCAAGGAAGTGGTAGATGATAATATACCTCTCCTCTCAACCTTTCAGGTCAAAATCCCACAAGTAACCATGAGGCAGCAAATAAGGAATTTCCCATCTATAGATATAGGTGATCTATTAGGGACATGCCATGCCTCTGAGCACAATTTATGTTGTGTAAGATTCCTCCCTTCTTTTGAGATAGCTGATTAGATATACTGCTTCCTTCAGAAGTATAATTTTACTTAGTCCAGAATACCCCTTTTTTTCCTAAACAAAAAGAAAAGAAAGCCAAAGATAAACTATAGTCCATTCTCTTTGGTGTTTGAATAACAATGTATTTCATCTAGATTTAGTTCTGGTCCTGGCTGGACCTTATAGCATGGGCAAATAAATTTCTCTCTCCGGGCAACAGGCTCCCCATTAATTAAATAATAGGGTTGGGTAGGATCTATATTCTGGGCCCCTTTGTTAGGCTAGTGGATCTATGGATCCTTGCTCAGAATAGTGTCTAAATGTGTAAAATAAAATATGGAGAATTATGAAGGAAATCTGTTATATTAAACTATATTATAAAATATTGAAAAAAATAGCCAGCATTTATATAACACCTACTATGTGCTAGGCACTAAGCATTTTACAAATATTATCTCATTTGATCTTCACTACAAGCCTGAGAAGTTAATGCTATCATTATTCCCATTTTCCCATTAAGAAAAATGAGACAAACAGGTTTAGTGACTTGTCTTCTTAACTCCAATGCCAGTGCTGAGGCTGATGGATGCCTGAAATTAGGGAGTTCTGAGTTTTGGGAAGGCTGAAGTCAATTGGATATCCATGCTAAGTCCAGAGGAAGTGAATCCCCAGGATCAAAGAGTCATTGGCTTGTTTAAGGAGCAGCTGAACCAACCCATTTGGGAAAAATGAACAAGGTAAAGCTTCATTATAAATCCAAACTGGGATCAGGCTCATGAATAGTAGTGTACTTTTAGCCTGGGTGGGTCTCAAAAAAACAAAAACAAAAACAAAAAATCTTCAAGTACTTCATTCTTTATTCCTGTGTAGCCCAGGTGTTCAAAAATGCAGAAATGCAGATAATATAAAACAGATGATCAAAATGAGAAGCCAATTGCTTTGAGGACTTTTGTTTAATTGAATTAAATTGATATTTTAATACAATACTATAAAGACATGGTATTTCTCCATATTTTCCCATATCCGCCCTTACTTTCTTCTGATCTCAGAAAATGAATTATTTCTCTTCCTTACCAAAGCTAACAGCAATTCATTAAAAACCATTTGAAGACCTCACTTGTCCAGGGCTATGATAGCATGGCTATTCCAGGAAGAGCAAGAGAAAGAATTTTCACTACAATGACAACTTAGAGGGCATGCCCAGAAGGAGACACAAATCTGCTATAAGGAAGGTTTAGCATTGCTTGAACTTTGGATTTACGATGAGTATTTTCATCACTTGTGACTTATTAATCATAACAACTCTGTGAGTTGGACCATTTTATTACCTTCATTTTACACAGGAGAAATCTTAAAAACCAGGAGGTTAAATAACTTGCCCAAAGTAAAAAATAGAGCTGGGACTAGAATTCAGAGTTTCCAGTCCCTATCCTGTGCTTAGTTCACTGAACCATAGGCTTAACCTTGCCAAAAAAAGAAGGGCTAACTTTTCCTAATGAATGAGAATTGAGATATGTCGGGTAAGAACATGGTACCTTGCCCATAACAGGGAATTGCGTTGTTGATGTCTTCAGCATAAAAGGTGAATGTTCTTCCTAAATCTATGACAATGGTTTTATGGCAGCCACTGGCCCTTTCATTGTGTTCAGTTTACATCACAAATGTGGGGAACAGCACAGAGGATAAACTAACTATGTAGATCATTGTACAAAATGCAGTAAAAAGAAAAATGGCTCCTTAACAATGAAGACACTTGTAAAAACCCACTATAATATGGAGGGATGATAGGTATAGCATTAGGCTTATTATTCAGTGAAAAACTGGGAAAAAAGCCCACTATAATATGGAGGGATGATAGGTATAGCATTAGGCTTATTATTCAGTGAAAAACTGGGTTCAAATCACTTTAGCTATATGACATTGGACCTCAGTTTCCACATCTATAAAACAAAGAGCTTGGAATAGATGAAATATAAGCTCATTTCTAACTTTGTATCTTATGATTTTCTCTATTTTACTCAACCTTTACAGATATCCTTTTTATGTTTGCTATTTTAAAAAGCCAAAATTGTCTATAATGGCAGAGGGTTTGATTACCATTTCCAAAATATTTATTATTATGAAACTATCAGACTTCTTGACTAGAAATTTGTTCCTGACAGTTCATTTCTGACTTAATTATGAATTGCACTTTTTCTTTTTTCCATCAGATCTTATCAGTTTGCTCATTTTTAGAAGCCATCAATATCTAGAAAGCATTAGGAAACCAGATTTCTGTTTATAATAGAAGCCGATGAAATAAAAAATTCTGATTCCTTACACATTACCTTCCTCAGGTAACTTTTTAGAATATTTAAAATAAAAACAGAACCTCTTAAAAGTTCCTTGCCCATGTATAATTATTAGTAACTGTGGTTATAGGAAAATCTATAAATGACTTTTGAAAGGAAATTTAACTTGATGAAATTTTAGGATTATTACATTGTATAACTACATGATGTATTATTGTTTGGTATTTCATGAAAGATGAATAATGGGATACCCTAGGACTAGCAGAACTAAAATCCATTGTATCAGTGGCATGAAGAAAATTCAATTTTCCTTTCAAGCTGCTTTTATTAATTAATGTATCTATCTACCTATTGATCCATTCATTCATGCATCCATGCATCTATCCATCCATCCACTCATTCTTTTTTTTATAAACAGATGGTTTTTCTAACAACCACAATGCAAATTAAAATGTAAAAGTGTAAGAACTTCCCAAGGATTTTATGAAGATGGTACAAAGAAGAAGACCATATTGCCACTATTAATCTTATTATTATTATTTTTTTTGGTAGAGGCTAGAAGAAAAAGGAGCAAAGGGAGCCCTCTGGTGGCATCTTGTTCCACCCTATGTCATCCTTCTTACACTGAGATAGAGGAACAAAAGGTAATAATCAATCTTTGCTGCCATATTTCTCTTGCCACCTTCTCAATCTTAGCGTTGGCATCTGGACCTCACCTACACATATGTATGGTTTTCACTCTGCATCATTAGGTTATATTTATTTATTTTTTTATGACTAGTTGTCAATCCCTTTGGAGGGATTTTCTTCCTCCAGAAATACATGCACTTAAAAAAGGGGTGTTTTAATTCCCAGAAAACTGAACTTCTAATGGGAGAATGCAATCTCATTTTAATTTCTCATGGTAGACAGCTGGATGTTTCTTAGCAGTCTGACCCTTATAGTACAGTCCTACTCCTGACAGCCCAGGGGCTAAAATAAGCTGGTGCCTCATGAAATATTCAAAGTCCTTTCTAACCTAAAGAGTAATGGGTAATGGCATTAGGCTTACAAAAGAAAAATGTATTGTAATAGCTGAGATTTTCCTAGATCTGGCTAAACCCTATTGGGTCTATTAATATGGGATAGTGAATGACGATTATTCCTACTTTCTCCTTGGGGGACACCCAAATACTAACCTGCAAGAAGATAGAGAATGGAGAGTGTGTTGACATGTGTTGCATTAAAGTATTCCCAAAATCAAACTCTAGCCCTACCTTTCTAAGGCTTATCTTGCACTACTTCTTCATCCAGTATTTTATGTTCTAACTAACGTAGACCCTTTCCAATAGATCTGCTGCTGCCTTCCTTTTTACTCACACTTTTTCTTCTGGTCCTTTCTTTTCTCATTCTCTACATGACAATTCAGTTTACTATTTAATGACTTTAATTGATCTCTTGTGGTTAGAAAACAACAAGAAAAATAAACTGCTTTTCTACAAGACAAATGGCATATCATGAAATCATCAAAAACAGGTGCTAGCCAGTTGTCCATTGAGTTCTTTATGATGCTCATAAAGAGTTGTTTTTTCTTTGTGGTTCTAATTTAATAAATATTGACAAGACACTTATTAGCTACGGGCTTTGCTTATAGGCTTTATATTCTAATAAGGAGGGGGAATCTCGAAGTGAGAATAAGATCCATAGATTCAGTATTAAGGACAGTAAGATGAATGAAAAAGAGAGGATCAATCAAAGTACCATGAAAATAATTAAACAGGAAGAGTATTTTCTGTTTTCAGCTGTTTAAAGCTTCTTATCTGATAGTGATGGTGGACCAAGGAAAGTTTCGTGGAGGGGATTACTTCATCTAGACTTTGAAGAAGGGAGGGATTGCACTAGACAAAAATTGCCTGTAGGAGGGTGAACCTACTGCAGATATGGCATATAGGGAGGATGAAAGGAGCTTGGATCAAAGAGAGACATTAGTGATTATGTAGTCTAATATCATGCAACTAGGTGACACTGCAGTGTATAAAGCACTGGGCTTGGAGTCAGGAAGATTCATCTTCATGAGTTCAAATCCAGCCTCAGACATTTACTAGCTGTGTGACACTGGCAAGTCTCTTAATTCTGTTTGCCTCTCTTTCCTCATTTGTAAAATGAACTGAAGAAGGAAATGTCAAACTCTTGTATCTTTGTTGAGAAAGCCTCAAATGAGGTAACAGTGAATCTGGAACAACAGAAAACAAAAAAGTCTAATATCCTCATTTTGTACTTGAGGAAATGAGGCTTGGAGAGTTGAAACTACTTGCCTTAGATAACAAAGATGGCAAAAATAGCAAGTTTTAAAAACAAGATACATTGACAATAAGCATAGAAATTTACATTGTGTTTTAAAGTTTGCAAAGTGATTTCTTTACAGCCAGTTAATGAGCTAAGTATTATAAGTACTATTTTATGGATGAGGAAACTGAAATACAGAGAATTTAAGACTTGCCAACTTTTAAGTGTCAGAATTGATACTTAAACCTAGGTCTCTTCTGATTCCAAGTTAAGAATTTTTTCCACTGACAACAGAAGATAGAGAGTACTTCTATTTCCCTATATCGTAGAATATGAATTATGACATTAGACCAGTAGTAGATTGTGAAGGGCCTTGAATACCACTGTAAACATTTTATATTTTATGTGTTAGATAATGGAGACTCGATTATGGACAGCAAGGCTAGATTAGAGACAAGAAAACTAGTTAGAAATATAGTAAAGCCACCTAGGCAAAAAGAGATAATGGTTTAAATTACAGTGTAGCAATGGTGGAGGAGAGGGGTCATATATAAGGTATGTTATAAAAATAAAATTCCTAAAAACTTGGAAAATGATTAAAAGAGGGGGGGAAATCAAAGATACCTACAAAAGAAAGTTAGGTTTCCAATAGAAAGGGATGCGTTTGGTGAGGAAATGGTGACTGTAAGACAAAAAGAAAATTCCCATCTTTAAATTACCACTTTAATGACATTCCCTCTGTGAAAACTTTCTTCATTCCATGCATTGAAAGTGACTCTCCTCATCTGATCTTACTGCATTTTTCATTTTAATTTGTATTATATTTTTCTATATGAACACCTGGTACTTGTTCATGCCCCTGACCTGATTCTAGGATTCTGGATAGCAGGACCAGGTTTTTTAAAAAGAAATTTTAGCTCCCCCAGCATATAGCATTGCACAATAATCACAGAATGAATAAATTAGCCAATCAGCAAGTATCTGTTAAATGCCACTTATGAGCCATGATCCATATATAATGAATAATGGGAGACAACAAAGATACAAGCAAGATGAACTCTCTGTTCTCAAAGAGCTTATATTTTATTAGGGGAAAACAACATGTACTCCCAGATAAATAAATGCAAAATACATGCAAAATAAACATGAGGCAATTTTGGAGAGGATGGTGCTAATAGAAGGAAGATGCCTCTTGATGAAGAAGGTGCTAGAGCTGAATCCTGAAGAAAGCTAGTGATTCTGAGATGTCAAGGCAAAGATGAAAGATATTCTAGCCAAAGGTGCAGAGAAAGAAGATAAAATACCACGTACAGAGAATACATGAATGAATGAACAAATCATATGGGAAGAAGCTTTGTTACTTTAAGACCAGCTATTCTCTCTCCTGGATCCTCAATTAGGCCACTAGACAGAGCCAAGAGAATCATTCCAATCCAAAGCATTTTTGGACAGGTTGATTGAACAGACCAGCTGAATAAGACTAGAAATATTGGGCAGCTATAAAATTGGAGTCCCTAGGGTATGAGAATGTTAGTTTCTGATACCCAATCGTACCTTGGTAGAACAGAAAAGCAGGGCAAAAAGCCCAGCTCTTTGGGTTTGGAGCATTAACCCAAGTCCAAAAGCTCAGTTCAGAGAAGTATCCCTGGAGGGTGCCATTTTATCAGCTCATGCTAGCAATGGTAAAGATGAAAACCATCCAAGGAGAGGCACAGTGGGAGGATAACTAGAAGAGATTTTTTGGAAAGAGGATGCCACAGAAATAAAGCCAAAGTCAGTATTATACCACTGTGAATAGCCAAAAACTTTTTATTAAGAAAAAAATTTTTATTAAAGCTTTTTATTTTCAAAACATATGCATGAATGATTTTTCAACATTAACCCTTGCAAAATTTTCCCCTCTTTGCCTGGCCCTCTGCCCTAGATGGCAAGTAATCCAATGTATATTAAACATGGTAAAAATATATATTAAAACCAATGTATGCATACATATTTATACAATTATCTTGCTGCATAAAAAAATCAAATCAAAAAAGGAAAAATGAGAAAGAAAATAAAATGCAAGGAAACAACAAAAAGAGCGAAAATGTTATGTTGTGATCCAGATTCAGTTCTCAAAGTCCTCCCTCTGGGTATAGATGGCTCTCTTCATCACAAGATCATTGGAACTGATCTCAATCATCTCACTGTTAAAAAGAGCCACATCTATCATAATTGATCATCGTATAATCTTGTTGTTTTTTCATTCATTTCATTTCACTTAGCATCAGTTCATGTAAGTCTTTCCAGACTTTTCTCAAATCATCCTGCTGATCATTTCTTATAGAATAATAATATTCTATAACATTCATATACCATAACTTATTCAGCCATTCTCCAACTGTTGGACATCCACTCAGTTTCCAGTTTCTTGCCACAACAAAAATGGTTACTACAAACATTTTTGCATATGTTAGTTCCTTTTCCTCCTTTAAGATCTCTTTGGTATATAAAGCTAGTAGAAACATTGCTGGATCAAAGGATAAGTGCATTTTGAAAGCTCTTTGGGCATAGTTCCAAATTGCTCCCTAGAATGGTTGGATCAGTTCACAATTCCACCAACAATGTATTAGTGTCCCAGTTTTCCCACATTCCCTCCAACATTCTTTTCCTGTCATCTTAGCCAATCTGAGAGATGTATAGTAGTACCTCAGAGTTGCCTTAATTTGCATTTCTCTGATCAATAGTGATTTAGAGCACCTTTTCATATGACTAGAAATGGTTTTAATTTCTTCATCTGAAAATTATATTCTTTGACCATTTGTCAATTGGAGAATGGCTTAAATTCTTATAAATTTGAGTCAATTCTCTATATATTTTAGAAATGGGACCTTTATCAAAACCTTTGAATATAAAAGTGTTTTCCCAGTTTATTGCTTCCTTTCTAATCTGGTCTGCATTAGTTTTGTTTGTACAAAACCTTTTTAACTTAATATAATCAAAATTATCTATTTTGTGTTCAATAATGAATTCCAGTTTTTTTTTTGTTTTTTTTTTGGCCACAAACTCCTTCCTTATTCACAGATCTGAGAGGAAAACTGGCCTTTGCTTTTCTAATTTGCTTATAATACCACTTTTTATGTCTAAATCATGAACCCATTTTAACCTTATCTTGGTGTACAGTGTTAGGTGTGGGTCAATGCCTATTGCATAGTTTCTGCTATGTTAATTTCCAATTTTCCCAGCAGTTTTTATCAAATAGTGAGTTTTTATCCCCAAATCTGTGGTTTTTGGGTTTGTCAAACAGTAGATTACTATAGTCATTGACTGTTTTGTCCTGTGTACTTCATCCGTGGAATAGATTAGGTTCATAGAACAAAAACTCTTATCTAATTGGTAGAACCTCCTTCAAAGTTATTGCCAGGGTAGGTTTTGAGAAGTCATGTTCATATTCCAAATACCATATCATTTCCCCCCCCCCCACTTCAAGTAAAGAACCTCTCTTTTAAAAATAGTACTTCATTTTTCCAAATACACACAAAGATAATTTTCAACATTATTTATCTTTGCAAAATCTTGTGTTCCAAATTTTATCTCTCTCCTCTCTCTTCTCTTGAAAACTAATCCAATATACATTAGAAGAACTTTCCTGTCTTAAATGAACTGTGCTTCATTTTCCTTTGTCATCAAATAACCTTATTTCAAATGAACAACTCTCCAATCTTAGTGTCTATTGCTATGCAACTTCTCCCCACGACAAATTATTACCAGGTTCAAATTGTTCTCAGAGCAGGGTTTCTTAAGGTGTTTTTTGTCATAAACCCCTTTTACTACACCAAACTACATTTGGTGAAATATAAGTGTCCCCTCTGAGAAAAGGCTTTAAAAGGCATAAAATGAATACATGGGATTTCAAAGGAAACAATTAAATTGAAATAGTCATAAAATATTAAAAAATAAAAAAGTTCACAGGCTGTAGCTTTAAATGTTCCCAATCCTTAAACTCAGTCTCACTATGTGGTGGAAATCTTTTTTAAGTTCCTGATCTATCGTCTCTTCTTTCCATTTATGATCCCAAAGCATGGTAAGAGCATCTCCTTACTCCAAAGTCAGGAGAAACATCAACAACCTTACTAGAAGTTCAACCTAACCAATTACATCCTTCTTTTCTTTTGTATAATTAATTATCTTTTAGTTTCATCAATGATGTTTCACTTTTAAGCTTGCTTCTCTAAAAATAATTATGAAAATGTTTGACCAAAGTACCATTCAAGTCCAGCATAGCAGAGACATGAGACTTTCAAATTCTTTTGAAGAACAGAAAAATTATACAGCATTGTTATTGTTTTCCTATAGTGGCTTGTTCAGTATTATTTAATCTTCCTGCAGAGCAGGGAAAAACATTTTATCAGACGAGCAATTCATGAAGTGATATTTGTGGTTCTATAGCAAAGAAACCCTCAAGTTTTGCTTCATGATTTTAATGGCATGTAAGATCACTTGTATTCTCTATTTTTCTAAGAATATGGTTTCTTACGAAATTTGTAATTTTCTTGCTATATCTCCACTTATTTCCTTTTCAGCTATGCAGACACTCTAAATAGCTAAAGAACTGTTTTAATCAGAGTTTAAACTGGAAAGGACTTTAGGGAAGAATCTCATCTGATATGCTTACTTTAAAATTTTTGTAAATTTAAAACAGCATGTAAGTTTCAGGTTTCACTTGGCACAGAATCAAGCAACATTTATCAAGCACCTGCTGGGGATACAAAAAGAGGCAAAAAACAGTCCCTGTCCTCAATGAGCTTACAATTTAATGGAAGAAGTGGAGAACGATTACTTTTTTTTTTAATATAAGACACAATTCTACTGTTTTTAATTAATTTTTTTTTTTAATTTGAGATTTTATGGGAGGGGAACACAAAGAACTGCAATGACCGGCATTTTCCAGCAAACCAAAATTTTTAATTGGTTATGTCTAAATGCTTCTGCATCTCAATTTACACCTTGAGTCCCCAAATAGTTTGTTTAAGAAATGGTTCTTCATTCCCTTGTCAAGTCTGTAAGGGCTGCCTAATATGCCCTAATACATCCTCATTAGAGAAAGGGTTGGACATTAGGAGCAAAGCAGAATTGAAGTACTCAAAAGAAATGAGAAATGAGCAAATTTAGAGAATCCACTCCAAATGCTCACATGGACTATTTGTAACTGACCCGTGGTAGAAAATTCTGAGTTTGTATTGATCTGATCAGGTATAGTGGAACGCACTGGAACTTGACACTAACACAGTGATATTATTTTCGTCCTCTTCGAGAACGTAGAATAATCAATCAATTGTAAGTTTTGTCAAAGTTAATTCTTACAGTTCTACATCAGATCACACAAATCTCGCCATGTTTTTCCAAAACTGTTCCCTTCACTATCTCTTACATCAGCAAAGAATTCTGTCCCAATTCTAGAGCAATTGATGGGCTTCTCCTACTCAGGGAGGGGGGGAGGGGGCTTTTAACTTGGTCTCTTATCTATGGACTTCAAAAGTCCTGGATGGCTTTTGGAGAGAATGTGAGCTTGCCTGGGAAATATGACTTCTCTAGCTCTTCTTCTGGACGATTTTCACGGTGCAGCATGTCACTTCTTCCTTCGAAGCTTTATTGGTCCCAACTCAGTTCTTCCTCTTAATGATACTTCCCACTTTCTATTGGTTGAGTCTGTCTGCCTTGTGATTTGCCCCCCCCAAGAAGGTGGCCCCGCCTCCCCACTCCAGGTACTGATTGGTCACATGGACCTAGCATCTCAGGAAAATGGTGTGAACTCTTGCCTCTTCTGGTAGCCCCGCCCCTGCACAAAACTCAGGCAATCGATTGGCTAGTCACTCTCTAGCCCCACCCTAAGAAGCTGGCCCCGCCTCCCCACTCCAGGTACTGATTGGTCACATGGACCTAGCATCTCAGGAAAATGGTGTGAACTCATGAATCTTCCGGTAGCCCTGCCCCTGCACAAAACTCAGGCAATTGATTGGCTAGTCACTCTCTAGCTCCACCCTAAGAAGCTGGCCCCGCCCTCCCCACTCCAGGTACTGATTGGTCACATGGACTTAGCATCTCAGGAAAATGGTGTGAACTTGTGAATCTTCCGGTAGCCGCGCCCCTGCACAAAATTCAGGCAATCGATTGGCTAGTCACTCTCTAGCCCCACCCTAAGAAGCTAGCCCTGCCTCCCCACTCCAGGTACTGATTGGTCACATGGACCTAGCATCTCAGGAAAATGGTGTGAAGTCGTGGCTCTTCTGGTAGCCCCGCCCCTGCACAAAACTCAGTCAATTGATTGGCTAGTCACTCTCTAGCCCCACCCCACCATCTTCCCTCAGATCAAGATTTCAGGGGCAAAACCTAGGCATTGAAAAAGCTATGTTTATTGAGAGGACTTAACACTGGGACAAGTCTTCTTTCCTGTCTGGCAATTTGACCAGGAGGCATTGTGTCTCCCAGAAGCCCTCAGGGCAATCTGCCCCCTGCCTGATGCGACTTTTAGTTTTTGAGCTTCCCATCCAGGTGGCTGATAGTTGGATAGAGCTTCAGAGCCCTCTCAGGTGGCTTACTCCCCGCTGTGGATCAGGGATCCCGTTCCTGCCTGTCTAACACCATAATCTTCTGGGCCAGCACTACTTTACCTTTGCTTTCCATCTCTATGGGCCCGCCTCTTCAACTTGGAAACCAGGTGGCCGTAGGAACTGGCCAATATCAGGGTATAATATGTGGATGCTGGACAAGAGCATCAGATTTACAGCGAGGTTTAGGGTCCCGGGGCCCTGGGTGGAATTAGAGCAGCTCAAATGTTCCTGTCACCCCCGGTGGTGGAATCCTAGAAATCATAACTATCAGGAGAAAGAACTGCTATCTGAAAACAGACTGAAGCATGCTCTTTTTCACTTTCATTATTTTAAATTCAAGTCTTGTATGAAATAACTAACATGGAAATGTTTTACATGATGGCACAGTGTATAAACTATATCAGATTATTTACTCAGGGACAGAGGCGGAAAGGGAGGGAGAATTTGGACCTCAAAACTTAAAAAAAAAAAAGTTTTGAAATTTGTTTTAACACGTAATTGGGATGGGGTATAAAAATCATATAATTTTAAAAGACTTCTAAAAGATGGTGTTCATCCAGGCTCTAGTTTGATATTTCTTAACATCTACTACATATTTCAAATTTAAATCATCCATGATACAGAAAAATAAACTAACTCTCTAGCAAAGTCGAACTCCAGTGCTTCGGTGTGTTGGAATGGTGATCCTTGTTTCTTTCTTAAAAGAGCACAAGAGCTGGCATTCTGAAAAGTCTTCAAATAGAAAGAATGCTGGGCTTGGAGTCAGAGGATTCTGCTACTTAACTACAGGACCTTTGGCAACCTGCAGGAGTTTCAATTAACTAAATGAAGCTACAGTTCCTTTCAGCTCTAAATCTATGGTACTATGATCCTAACAATGGTTCAACGGATAAACTGTTTCTGCACTCTGAGCACCAACCTACGTAAGTTTGGAGAAGCTGTTTTCCAGTAAGCTGGCAGTGGCTTTTTATTGTTGAATTATTTGTCCAAGTTATTCACACCCCAGCCTCTAAAAAGAAAACTACAAAGGTTCCTTCACTCCCTTGCAACCCCTTTTTCATACAGGTTAAATAATATAGTTTCAGATTATTCAGAAATACTAATTCATTGAATTAAATATATTGAATCCATTACTGTTCTTTTTTCATAAGGAAATTTAACTGCAGATGATTCAAATACTAAAATAAGAGAACCAAAATAGTTTTGAAATTGCTTTAGCATGCAAATAATTGATCTTTTTTTTGAAGCAGAGAAACAAAGCTGTTAAGAGAAATAACAGTTTACATTATGAAGTTGGTTATATAGTGTTATAAGGATCATTGTGGAAGATTATGTCTTAAGAAATAGAGGATATTTAGATAAATTTATAAAATAGTTGTTGAGAAAACCAGTTAAGTAAGATAATTTTGGGAAAACTTAGGGCTAAAACTAATAGGGCAATTAACAGATGCAAAATGAAAAAGATCTACATAATTTTTCTATATAAACCTTTCCCCCCAATAGTGACAGGGGAATCAACAAATCTGTACTCTTAACATCATAGTTCTTGATGAAGCATGAATAGAACATAACCACATGTGCACCCAAATAATGGAAATAACAATTTGACTACATCAAGTATACATAGAGGAGATCTTCATTAGAGCGGACACAACTTTGAGGTTGTTGAAGGTTCAATTCCCAAAACACTTGAGAGGGGAGGCAGATAAAAATTAATGTTAAAATCTACAGATCATACTCTTTTTGTTATGTTTAGGATACCACAATATTTTATTCATCCAAGTTTGAAGTCTTGGTATTGTCCTTCACTCTTAATTTTCTCTCATCCATTAATTATTAGATGCCAATCATGCTATTTCTCTAACCACATCTCTCTCAAGCATTCCTTTCTCTCTACCTCCATGGCCACTATTCTAATTCTTGCTCTCTTCACATCACCTGAACTGTTGCCAGAGCTTTCTAATTAGTCTCCATGCCTCAACTCTTACGGATCTTCAATCCCTTTTTTCACTCAATAGGGGTCTTTGAGAATCATTAACCCAAATTTTAATAACCTTTAATTAAGCACCTGCTATATACAAAAACACTATATAAGGTGCTAGATGAATAAAAGTTACATTCTCCAGGGCATCCTGAATGATATAATTAGGAAACAAGACTTTTTCAAAAGATATTCCAGAGCAGATCATCACTTTATAATAATTCAACTGGTTGAAAGATAAAGAATACTAGAAATTATGGTATTTGGCTCCTACTGACAATAGTGATACATAAAGTAAGCATGAATAGGCTAGATCATATTTTTGATGAAGAACTGCATCAGAGAAATAGCATAAAGGATGTCAACAATTTGTCCAATTTCAAGGATAATTGTTGGATAACTTATATGCTCTAATTATATCCTTTAGTTCTTCTGAACTAGATCTAGAACTAGCTCTAGAAAAACTAGTATGATATATAGCATTGGATAGAAGATAGAGAATCAGAATTTGGCATCAAGAAAATCAGAGTTTGAATTCCTCCTCCACCAGCTATATGACCCTTGGCTAGTCATTTAACTCTGATTGCTTCAAAAATATAATGGTGTTCAAAAAAATTTTCAGTATGAATCCAAATTTGATTATTTTTATTTTCTCTCTATCCTCTTAATTCTCTGGACCAGTGTCCATGTGTTCAATTAATGTATTTCAAACCCAAAATATTATGTGGCCAGATTACTGTGGCCTCAATGTCAGTCTGAAGATGGCCTCATTTTTATTATCTTTGCATGAAGAAAGAGAGTCACATAGACAAGTTGTGGCTTTTGTAATGACTGGTTTTCTTGTTTGACTATCTATAGCCTTGCCTTTTCTTCCTCTTCTGTTTTCCTTCTGGCTAACATTTTATGGCTCACCAGGAGGTAAGGGAGCCAGTCAATTTATTGTTTCTCAACACTATTTGTAAAAAAAAAAAAAGTTATGAGTTTGGTGGTTTGCAAATAATTAAAAACAAGGTCCTCATTTTCATCTACTGTTCATTTGTGTCTACTTCTGCATTTCTTCTATTAGTCTGAATTCTTCAGAACTGGTGAAGAAAATATACCCTTTGGAAAAGCACACTGGCTCACTGTGTTCCTTAACTATAGGTTCAGCTATGCTTTTAAGGACAGGAAGATATGAACATTCAATCAAAAACAAGATAACTAGTTATCCAGGGAAACTTGATGAGGGAGGAAAACAATTTGTTGATTTTAAGTGACTATGAATATATAAGGTTATTATTTATCATTTTAAAAGGTTATTAAGGAACTGCTAGATGATGCAATAGAGCATCAGCCCTGAAGTCAGGAGGATATGAATTCAACTCTGGTCTCAAGACACTTAACACTTCTTAGCTGGGTGACCCTGGGAAAATCACTTAACCCCAATTGCCTCAGCAAAAAAAAAGTTATTCATAATTTGATGGAGGAAGATTTTTTTTATTAATGCTTATCAGAATATATAAAATGATTTAAAATATTTTTAACAAAAGATTTTGGGGGGAGGGAAAAATTTGGAGAAGGACTGATAGAAACAAAGGTTAAAATTTGACCACTCTATCCTAAGACCAATTTTCCACTACCTATGAGTTACCTTTCATAGACTGTGTGAGTCAAATATTTCCCATTTAGAAAGGGACTTGTATGTGCACGAATGTTTGTGGCAGCCCTTTTTGTAGTGGCTAGAAACTGGAAACTGAATGGATGCCCATCAGTTGGAGAATGTCTGAATAAATTGTGGTATATGAATATTATGGAATATTACTATTCTGTAAGAAATGACCAACAGGATGATTTCAGAAAGGCCTGGAGAGACTTACACGAACTGATGCTGAGTGAAATGAGCAGGACCAGGAGATCATTATATACTTCAACAACAATACTATATGATGACCAGTTCTGATGGACCTGGCCATCCTCAGCAACGAGATCAACCAAATCATTTCCAATGGAGCAGTAATGAACTGAACCAGCTACGCCCAGAGAAAGAACTCTGGGTGATGACTAAAAACCATTACATTGAATTCCCAATCCCTATATTTATGCCCACCTGCTTTTTTGATTTCCTTCACAAGCTAATTGTACAATATTTCAGAGTCTGATTCTTTTAGTACAGCAAAATAACGTTTTGGTCATGTATACTTATTGTGTATCTAATTTATATATATTTAACATCTACTGGTCATCCTGCCATCTGGGAAAGGCGGTGGGGGGGTAAGAGGTGAAAAATTGGAACAAGAGGTTTGGCAATTGTTAATGCTGTAAAGTTACCCATGCATATAACCTGTAAATAAAAGGCTATTAAATTAAAAAAAACTTCAAATCAAAAAAAAAATATTTCCCATATATCTTACATATAGCTTGTGTGTACATAATTCTTTGCAGGTAGCCTCCCCATTAGACTGAACGCTCTCTGAAAGCAAGGATTGTCTTTTGCCTTTTCTTGTATCCCCAGTGCTTAACATAGTGCCTGGCACATAGTAGGTACTTTATTGGTTGACTGAATAAGATGGGGAACAAATATTATCAAACCTACTGTGTTCTTTAGAAGCTAAGTAATAAATAAAACAATCAAAAAAATTCTCATCTATGAGGTCACCAGCAGTATTAAAATTCATTCAAAAGAGAATGATGAAGATAGTTTTCAGTATACAGTATATTCTACTAGTAAATAAAGCCAAAATGAAGAAAAAGACATAGGAACTGGACACATGACCTAGTCTCTTAGAAATCCAAGAATCAGAATCCTGAAGGGAAAAATGTGGTAAGACTGATGAATTTTCTCCAGAAAAAGATAACCATTTTCTCTGAACTGATCATAATCAAACAAACAAACATTTATTACTATGTTCCAGGTACAGTGCTAGGAGCTGGGGATATAAATTTAAAAAATTAACAATCCTGGGGCAGCTAGGTGACACAGTGGATAGAGCAACA
Source organism: Sarcophilus harrisii (assembly GCF_902635505.1). Lineage (NCBI taxonomy): Eukaryota > Metazoa > Chordata > Mammalia > Dasyuromorphia > Dasyuridae > Sarcophilus > Sarcophilus harrisii. The sequence continues at coordinate 230,299,908 of NC_045430.1, forward strand.
ATCCTGAAGTCAGGAGGACCTGAGTTCAAATTTGACCCCAGATACTTAACACTTTCTAGCTGTGTGACCCTGGGCAAGTCACTTTACCCTAATTGCCTCAGGGAGAAAATTAACAATCCCTCATTGTAAGGAAATTATATTCTGGTAGGAAAAACTACTATAGATTTAACTACTTTATATTTATCTATATTGAATAATATTCTATATATTGAATAAATATAAAGTAGTTAAATCTATGGTAGTTTGAAAAGAAGGATGCTAACAGCTGGGGAGAAGCAGGAATGCCTTCATGCAGAAGGTGGTACTTGAATCACATCATGAACGAAATTAGGAGGACTATTAGGTGGAAGTAAGAAGGACATTCAGTCAAAGATGGTCAATGCTAAGCAAAGAGATGGAATATAGATTGTCAAGTATAATGAAGAGTTATTTGGTCAACAAGCATTTATTAAGTTTATTAAGCAAGCATTTATTTTTCATAGCATTTTATTTTTTCCAATTCCATATAAAATATTTTTCAACATTCACTGTTACACGATTTTGAGTTCCAAAATCCTCTTTCCTCTTCTCACTGTCTCCTCCCTGTCCCCAAGATGGCAAGCAATATAGTATAGGTTACATATGTATAATCATATTTTCATATTAGTCATGTTGTGAAAGAATTACAACAAAAGGGAAAAACTACAAGAAAAAAACAACAACCTTAAAACCTGAAAATAGTATGCTTTGGTATTCAAACTCCATAATTCTTTCTCTGGGTGTGAATAGCATTTTCCATCATGAGGCTTTTGGAATTGTCTTAGATCATTGTATTGCTGAGAAGAAAGAGGCAAGTCTATCAAAGGTGATCATCAACAATGTTACTGTGTACAATGTTCTCGTGGTTCTACTCACTTCACTCAGCATCAATTCATACAAATCATTCCAGATTTTTCTGAAATCTGCCTTAAGCAAGTATTTGCTAAATATTATGTGTAATGGGCCAGAGAGTGTCCTAAGAGCTGAAGACACAAAGAAAGACAAAAATAAGGTCTCTGGCCTGAAGGAACTCACATTCCAAGAGGGAGACAACTTGCAAATGGCTATGTGTACACAAGAGATATATTATGTAAGTGGGAGGTAATCTCAGAGGAAAATCACTATTAAGGAACCGACATTGATGTGGAAAGAGGGAACAGATCAGGAAACATCTTTTTGCAGAGGTTAGGGTTTGAACTGTCATGAAATCAGGAAAGAGAGGCAGAGGTGAAAACACAGAAAATTTTAGACATTAGAGACAATCAGAAAAAAGGCAGAAGGCCACTCTGGCTGGATCACAGAGCACAGGAGGAAGAATAATATTTAACAAGGCTGGAAAAGTAGGGTGAGTCTGGGGTGTGAAGGAAGGGGTAAGAATTAATATTCTAACCTAGAGGCAATAGGTAGCTACTACTGTTGACTGAGTGGGGGATTTACATAGATATGTGCCTAAGAAAAATTACTTTGGTAGCAGTATAGAAAGCTCTTAAAGAGAGACCTTAACAGTGTCTTTGTATTGTTTTTCACTCTGTGAGCTCTTACCCTGTGTGAGTTCTCCATAAAATAGTCTTTTTTGGCATGGGAACAATGTGGCCAGCCTAATGGAGTTGAGCTCTCTCTAGTAGAATTTGAATGCATAACAGTTTCATTCCAGAAAGACCCTCAGTGTCTGATATTTTATCTAAAGCTGCTTACAGAAATGGCCAAACTCCATTTCATCTCAGGTCTTGTGATAAGGAATCTTCTGTTCTTTACTGCTCTCCTGCTATTCTTATTTAAATTCTATTCTGTACTGACTGACAGTGACTAGAAGTATGAGAAACAAGACCATCAAGGCCATACAAGGCCAGTCTAGGGATAGTCACATTGCCTGGCCCACCTTTGGGTTCAAACAAAAATTGTAGACAAGAAGGAAAACAGGAGAGTGTACAGTTGGGGGGCTATGAAGTGTCATGAGAATTAATTAAAAGGCAAGAATTAAACATACATCTGTAAATTCTAAATTTTACTTCAGAATAGGAAGAGGTATATCTATAAGTTGGAGGTGTAATTGTTAAAACTTATGGCATCATAGATCTTGAACTGAAAATGATTTCAGAGATCAATGACCTCCTTTCCTCATAATTTAGGTGAGGAAACTGAGTCTTGGAAATATTGAATGAATTGCCCAAGATCATCCAGAAGTAAGATTTGAATCCAGTTCCTCTGACTTTAGAAGTAGTTCTATTTCCACTGTCCCTGTCTTCATTGAGACAGTACTCACAGAAATGGGTATTTCAAATTAAAATAATTATTAATTTTATTCCAACTTAAAATTAACTTCCTAATAAATCATTGTTATTTTTAAAGTCTTTAGAATTTGATGCAGAACCATGAAAGAGCAAAAGAAAATTCCCCTAAATTCCCAAAATTAAAAGAATAAATATATGGTTGGGGATGATGGATCAGTCTTTTCGCTGTTTTAAATTCCTAGTTTTTCCCTTAAAAGTATATGCCATGATACAATAGCAAGCAATGAATTTGTGCATTAAGTTTTAAAGTAGATTGTGAATATTAAACAAATTCAAATGTACTGAAATCTATAATTCTCTAATTTAAAAATGACTTTAAGAAATTAAACCAAATAGCACCTTATATTTCTTCTTTGCCATTCACTCAAAGAGCTTTTTTTCTTTATCTGTAGAATGAGAGAAGTAGTCAAACTATGGCTGACATTCTAGATTCTATGACTATAGAGAAGTAACCTGCGGGACATGTTGGCCAGGGTTGAGAGGCTACAAAAAAGACGACTCAAACAACAATGTATATCACTGTAGTAAATCGCTGTGTTTCTAAACACAGCATTTTATGGAGCTTCCTGGAGATTACCATATTTGGAACGGAATCCAAGGAAAAGAAACTGAAAATTTTTCGGGTCTAGTAAAGGTTAAAAGCTTTATTGCTCTTTATTTCCAGATCATTTTTTGGACAGATCCCTTTAGCAGCCTGGGTAATGGGTCATTGTAACCTCTTGTGAGAAAGATTTTAAGGATATGGTTATCCTGAACGGAATTTTAAATTTCCTTTCTTCTTCTGTGGAGCAATACAAATGGAGCTTCCCAATTAAATACAGGGGAGAGAGGGAGGAAAAATACATTTGTTAAGCACCAAATATGTGTCAGATACTGTACTAAGAACTTTTACAAATACTATTTTATTTGATAATTTTTGATTGCCTACTTAAGCAAAGAAGAGGAGGAAATTTAGAAGGAAGAAAAAGGAATAGAGAAAAAATTAAAAATCAATGTCCCTGACAACTGGGGTAATTGTTTTGTCCTTTCTCATTTTTTTTGCACTTTGTATTTATGGCACAGAATCATAGACTCAGCACTGGAGGGACTGAAGGAAATGTTCTATTCTAACCAGAGCCATAAGTAGTCATTTTTGTACTGAGAAAGGCAGCATGAAAGGCGCCCTCAGGTCTATTTGTTGAGAAAAAATAGTAGAGGAGGGGAAAGGGAAAGAGAGAGATGATATCAATGCTGGAAAAATGACTAGAAGGGAAGAAATTGGGAAGAGATGAGCTCCAATTTGAGTAGACCCTGGAGTGATAGTGGGGATAGGGGAAAGGGTCAGTCGTCTGGTTCCTACTTCCTGCTCAAAGTGACCATTCTTGCAACTTGCTAATAAGTGCAGAGCTCATTGGTTCTGTGCTACTGAAGTCAGTAAGTGTTGTCATTGTCCCTGGATGACATCCTAGTTGCCCCAGTCTAATTATAGCTCTGAATCTAATTTTCTCATTATCCACATGAGGAAACTGAGGTGAAGGGAAAGGAAATAGCTTGCCTGGGGAGGGATCTTTCAAGTCATGGGACCACAGAGTTAGAGCTAGAAGAGGTCTTAGAGATCATTTATTCCAAATGTCTCATTTTACACATGAAGAAACTGAGGTCCATTGAGGTCGTGTGATTCTCCCAAGTTAATAACTAGCAGCAAAGCTCAGATTAGAAAAGTGTGTGTGTGTGTGTGTGTGTGTGTGTGTGTGTATACATAATTACTTTATAGGATAGTGGAGTCCTTTCTTTTTGGAATCTAAAAATAAAAAAATACTTTCTTTTGAAAAATAACAATCAATTTGCTGGCTTATCATCTGTATTATGACCCTAATTATTCATGTACTACAAGATTCTATCTTGGATGCTTTTATCCTTTCTTTTACCCTTGGTGACGTCATTAGATTCCATGCAGAAGACTTCCAATCTAAATATATCCAGTCCTAATATTTTTAGAACTCTTAGTCTTGTATCATCAACAACTTACTAAATATTTCAAATGGGATATCTCAGACAGGTCGAATTCAGCATCCCAAAGAGTACTTTATTTTCTCCTTCCTTCCCTACACTTCATATGCACCAAACCCAAATAATTTCCAAACTTTCTTATTTCTGCCAAAGACAGTGACCACATTTGCAACTTCAGTGACATCTTTGGCTCTTCACTCTCCCTCATCCTAGTTATTCATTTAGTTGCCAAATTTTGTGGATTAACTTCTGTAATATCTATTGTATCCAGTTCCTTCTCTCTATTCATCTAGCTACCATTTGAGTTCAGGCTCTCTGATCATTTCTCAGCTGGACTATTGCAAAAGCCTCCTAACTGGTCAGTCACAGTCACAAGGCTCTCTTTTCCAATCCATTCTCTCTCTGTTGACATTTTCTTAGTCAACACATGCAAAATACTGTCTAGCCCTCACAACCAATCACTATATTCTTTTTGATCTAATTTCTTATCTCTTTGAATTATTTTCTTTCTTACCATTTTTACTGCCTAAAACACTGTGATTTTCCTTAAAAATATCTATATGCTATCAGTGATGCTCTCTTCCACTCTGTCCTCCATAATGCTACCAGATGAAATATCCTAATGCATTGTTCTGATCATATAACTTTTCTCTACATGAGTCTTCAGTGACTTCCCAATACCTACTAAATTAAGTGTAAACTCCTAACATTCAGTAACTTCTTCTATCTATCCTCAACTTACGTTTTTGGTCTTAGTAGAAAAGTCACTGATTTTTAGGTCAGAAAGCCTGGATGTAATTCAATTAAATACAACAAACATTTGTTAAACATTTACAACATGCATAGTAATAGACTAAACACAGAAGATACAAAGACAAAAAATTAAGAAAAAGCCATTCATGAATGTATTTTTGACTAAGAGAATACAAAATACACATAAAAAAATAAGGAAATTTAATGAAAAAGAGAGTAATAATGGTAAGGCTGGGATGGAGAAAGATCAGTTAGAATCTTTCAGTGGTAGTTGACCTTAACTTTGAAGAAAGATAACAGTTCTGTAAAGCAAAGGTAATGGAAAAAGATAACATATCTGAATTAAAAAACAGATAATAGTCCAATTTGATTGACTTATAAAGAGCATGATAGGGAGTATATAAAGGGGACATTGGGATGAAATTACGAAGGGGGTTAAATAGCAGACTAAGGCATTTATAGTAGCCAATAGAAGAGTACTGAAATTTTTAAGCAGGTAAGCAAAATGGTCAGATAGACATCTTAAAACAATGATTTTCTGCTCCTGTATACAAAATAGATTAGAGAAGAGAAAGAATAGAAGTAGGGATTCCAATTAAGAAATTATCATAGGAGAAAAGTCTTATAAATCTAAAATGAATTGATGATGTGAATGGAGAGAAGAGGGCAACTTTAAGAGATGTTGTGGAGAAAAGAAGAAATATTGAGGAGCTTTTTAAAAACAGTAGCCTCTCTGAAAAAGAAGAGATTAGCAGATTCAGAATTAAAAATATAGAGGTGAAAGTCAAGAGACATTTATTTATTAAGTGTCTACTTAATAAATGTCAGGCGTTATGCTAAATGCTGGGATTATAAAGAAAGTTAAAAGATAGTTCCTGCTTTCCAGAAGCTTACAGACTAACAAGGGAACCAAGATTCAAATAATTGTACAAGCAACATATACAGAATAAACTGTAGATAATCAATAGAGAGAAAGCATGAGCATTAAGGAGGATTGAGGAAGTCTTCTTGTAGGAAATGGAGTTTTATTTGAGATTTGATAAAAATCAGGGAAGCCAGAAATTGGAGATGACTGAGAAGATGATTATAGGTATGGGGAGATGGAAGAAAATATCAGAATAAAAGTAAAGTATAAAAATTAAAGAATATTTAAGTTCATAAAAGAAAAATTAATTGTAATCAAAGAAGGAACAAAGAAAAACAATTATGAATGTATTTGTCTTACAGAAAAACACGATGAAGCAAAAAATTTGAATATCTTCATGTCTAGGATATTAGAAACATAGGGGAAAGTATAGATTGTTATGAACCACAGGACTCTTAGAAGAGAGAAATTCTAAGTTCAATTAATCTAGAAATGTAATTGACAAGATAAAAGTTTCAATATTAAACAAAAAATCTTGTAAGCAACCATGAAGATGTAAACATACTAAACAAAAACTGTTCAAATTCAATAAGACTATTCCTCAGCTATAAGAAAAGCTAGAATTTTATATTTGTGAAAGCTTGCTTATTCTTTTTCACAAATTGACTATCAAGCTAAAGTAGGCATTTTGCCAACTTTTGATGTTTTCCTATGGAACATACCTAAGCCAGGTTATATAAAATCAAATTTCAGTTTATCCAAATAGTGTTTCTTTGCCCCTCCCTGAATATAGTACTATCCATTCATCTCATGCTTATGTCATGTAATAACTTTAAAATGTGGCATGTCAGTTAAAAATAAACATGCTCTTTATTGTAAGTAAATATTTCTTCCTGATTCAAATCTCTCTTCTCTTTAAATCATTTACCTACTACTGCCAAAAATGTTATCTTAATGAACAGGTCTAATATTGTCACTGCCCCCTTTTAAAACATTCAGTGACTCCTTATTGACTCTAGGATAAAATATAATCTGTTTGACATTTAAGGACCTCCTCAAACTGTTCTAACACTGCATCCATACCACTTTCTTGTACATATTCTGCATTCCAGTCAAAGAGACTTCCATAGTCTTAGCTTTCCATTTTTCTACCTTGGCATTATCCCCTATTCCTACAACAAATTTCCTTTTCATCTTTAGCTCTTGAATTCTTTTTTCTTCCTTCAAGAATCAGTCCAAGTTTTAACTCTGCAGGAAGTATTTTCAGACACTTACTTGCTATGTGATCCTGGGCAAGTCACTTAATCCTGCTTACGTCAGTTTCCTCATCTATAAAATGAGCTGGAGAAGGAAAGGGCAAACCATTGCAGTATCTGCCAAGAAAACCCCAAAAGGGATCATGAAGAGTCAGACATGACTGAAAAATAACTGAACAACAAATCCTTCCTATAAAAGTGATTCCTCCCCTGACCAATTTTTTTCCTAGAGCACTTCACCTACATTACTTCTTTGATCCTATCATACTAATGCTTTGTAAATAGTAGCTACATAATACTTCTTTATTGAATTAAATCTCTTTTAGACTTTAAGCTCTGAGAAGTCATGCTGTACCCAGTGTTCATCAAAGTAATAGTTTGAAAGTTCTTTATTGATTGCCTGAGAATCCCCCTCAATGCTTAGCACACCCTTTTTTCATACAATAGGTTTTAAATAAATGGTTCATGAATGAATGAATAAAAAAATTGTAAAAATGTCTTGGAATAGTACGTAAAATATCTCCTAAAACCAAAATGAATAAAGTATTGTGTAATGTTACACAAGTGAAATGCCTAGACTATCCATCCTAACTCTGGTGAATGTCCAAAAGGACATTCCAGAATGTAAGTTACAAAACCAAACCAAATCACAGCCATTGAGTCAATCAAATGATCAATAAGTAATAGACTTCATGTAAAGTTTTGGGTTATGGGGATACAAAAACAAAAAAGAGAAAAAAAGTCAAAGAGAGAGGAAGAGAGGGAAAGAAAGAGAAGAGGAGAAAGAGAAAAAGATTGCTGTGAGGGTAGGAACTTGTATTAAAGAAGATAAAGGATAAAGGGAGAAATAGAAGAAGAGAGGCAATGGCAAGGGGCTATAATGACAGAAACAAAAAGAGAAAAATGCATTTATGCCTACATATATATATATATATATATATACATATATATATGAAATATAGAGAAGTGAAGAAAAAGAGAGGAGAGGGTAAGAGACATTGATCTATATGATACTGATTTTATACCATGTTCTCACCCCCCCTTAAATTTTAAAAAGTCAACCATAAGTCATATTGTTGAATTCATGGTTAGTATAATATAAATATGGATACATTTCATGTTCAGTTCCATGTTCCTCCTCCCAATCTATAATTACATAATAAAAAGTTTGATAGAAAATATTTAACCTATAATTCAGTATTATAAGTCATTCCATATTACTTAAAAAACAAATTTAAAGGGTGGAAGGGAGACTGGGAACATGTGTAGTGCTGATATGAATTTAACCTAAAATATTCAATACATTTAAGGGATTCTGCTCCTATTCATGTTAATATATCAAAGCAACAGCAAAAGGGTGTCAAGAAAAGACACCCACATACTTTCTTTGTTTCCTTTTTCACAGACATAATTATGTATCTGATTTAAAAAGAAGAAATAAATCTTGGAACTCTTGAAACTCTATTTCCTAGAGAGAAGTAGGATAAAAATGGGTGAGGTTCAAATCTTAATTCTCTAAGTATACAGTCATAACTTGCATAAGATTGTCTGGATCTATGTGGTTATTTCATAATAATGTGGTTAACACATTACAACTAAGCTTCTTTATAAAGATAAAATTCTGTTGTAAATTTGTTCATCTAATAGTCCTCTTATAATCTTGTTCCTGTTCATCTAACTGTCCCAAGTTATGTCATTTCTTCTAATTGTCATGTTTTCATGGAAACAAATAGTTCTATTTGACAGGATATGTCTGTGTATAAAAGGCAGAAATTATCATGGTTTGAAAAAAATGTATCACCTTAATGTATTTCTTTTTTATATCTCAGTTTTCTTATTTCTTCATGGCAGAGTTAAAAAGTCTCAAAGTTTAGAAATCCATCACCCATGTGGAAGTTACTATAGAACCATGACTGTTATTACCTACTGATGAGCAAGATGTGTCACTCAACTCCCATATCAATGTTGCAAAGAATAATCATGTTTAAGGAAGATGTTTGAAAAATTTAGAATGGAAAAAGAATCCTCTGTGGAAGTGTTTTGATAATGGGATTCTATCCTCTTGTTATTATGAGCCCACAGGTTGTTACAGAGGATTAAGAAATAGAGAATGTTATTCCTAAGGAATAACTTGTGTGCATCTAACAACCCCCAAAGAAATCCCACTGGTAGTAACAGTTTACAATGATCTCTCTTTAAATTAGGGCACTGCTTGAGTGAGCAATTTGGGATTCCATTCCTGGTTTATTTGGTCTCTTCCAAATTGCCCCCACATCTACACTAATTTAAAAGGAAGCATCATTGGGAGCAGCTATTAATATAGAAAATAACATTGACTTTAAAGATGGAAGCCCCAGGGAACTGGAAAATGAAATTTGTTATGTGTTCATTATTTTTCTTTTCTACATACCACCAATGAGGGTCTTAAAACACTCCTAACTAGATCTCCCAAACCCATCCAAATCTTTGCACTTCTTTCAAATCTGTTACTCTAGATGGCTTTGCAATTCTTATTTGCTATCTTGGTTTTCTTTTCTAATATTTCACTTTAAAATAAACCAGAGCCATAATTCAACTTGAACAAAATGGGGTGAGATTTCTCAAGATAGTTGTGAAAATTGAGTAAGGCTTCATCTACCCCAGAGCTGGAGTGGGCCTGAAGATAGTTCTTGGGCTACCTCAAGGACATACCTAAATCCCCTTCTTGCTATTCTCCCATGACATCATCTTCTCCCATGACAGTTATGTACCTATTGGCCAAAATTCAATTTCCTGGGTAGTTCCCGCATTTAGACTGTAAGACCCTCAGCCAATGAGGAAGAGGGTCAGTGGAGGAAGAGGTATTTACATTACTATTTAATGTTGTAAAATAGTTGGGACTATTTAAAGTGTCATATCTGTCCCAAAAGGTGCCTTTCCTCCTTTCGATTGCTTGCTCGAGTGGAGAGACGCCCATTTCTCCAGAGAACATAATAAACTTTTGTTTTGCTCCTAGAGATATCTTCAGCTTTTTATTAATGGTGATTTCTCACCATTCTGAGTCACACAAACTCATTTAAAGAAATGTGTTTTCCAGGTGTCTCTGCTAGAGTTTGAAATTATTCAACATCTACATTTCTTTGAAAAAATAAATCACAAATTAATTTAAAGTCACTGTGTACAAGATCAGTTTCATAGAACTAAATAGAGTCTTATTTAAGGAACATCATCTTTTCCAAGATCCTTACTGTTCCATTGAGATAATAAAACATAGAAAAAACTACTCATGTAGAAAAGGCTCAGAGGATAAAAGTCATAATCTGTATCTATTATCTATTATTCTGCCTAGAAATAAAGTAATGTTTTACAGGGGACACAACATAATGCAGGGAAAAGCCAATGGCTCTGGGCCCAGAGGACTTGGGTTTAAAACTGAGCTCTGATGCTTACTGTTTCTGTGACTTTGGGGTAGTCCACTTAACCTTGAACTCCCTCAGTTTCCTCATCTGTAAAACAAGGAGACTAGACCAGATGACTTCAGAGATGCCTTCCAACTCCAAATCAATGATCCAATGCTTTTATTAACAACCTGTCTGTGAATATCTTTGTGGCCAAGTCCCTTTACTTCAGCACAATTTCATGTCTGGGACATTTTATTTAAAGAATGATGTACATTTAATTTTGAAATCTGGGGTATTTTTGACAGGACCAGTCATCACAATATAACCTTTTCCTAAATGAGGCATCTTTATGATGAATCCTATCAGATATCTCCTATTTCATTATGACTCAGCATAACATCAAGAATCTTCTTGGATTCTTTGGCACTGAACTCCATTCTTTTGAGTTTTGACTGTTTTCTCCATGTATAATTAGTTAGCTAAAGCATAGGATGCCATAGTCTTAGGTTCAGTTACTTCATGAGGTCCAGTTAGATTTCACAGACTGCATTCAACATGCATATAATCCCTGACTTCTTGACTTGAAAATGTATACCATTGGTCAAAAAGGGAACTATGTAAGGGAGATTTGTGGATAACTGCAAAATCACTAGAGGAAGTAGGAATACAACTCAAAAAACAAACCTCACTTCAGAGATCAATAATAATATCCTCACAATTTTCAGGCCATATTGGTAGAAACAAATTATAGACACTAATATCTAGAATGAATTATTGATCAATTGTTTCTCTACTGACAAGTGACATAAAATCATCTTCAATATGCTTCTTTGTACTTAATTCAGGGCAGGTAAGTAAGCATGAGGTCTAGGCATTTTATTCAGACTTAAAGATTACTTAATTTTAAACTTTATTTAAAAGGGAATTTTGAGTGTTCCTAATTTAGTTTCTAAGGAGAAAGTAAAAACTAAAAAGGGCTGCCAGGAAAGCAGGTTGAAATCTTAATTCCAAAAACTTGGTTCTTTAGAAAATATATTCTGTCTGCCAGCCAAGCATGATCCTGAAATTCAGATCTTACTTTCAGGAGGAAAACTGTTATAGGAGCCAGACAAGAAGACAGAGATTTGAGTGAAGTCAGTTATATGAGGAAAGGGAGTTCATGGGGAAGGGAGAAGAGCTAGATACCTGAGACAGAAAATATCCCTGTCTTTTGGAGTAGGGGTCATGGCAACGGCTTCTAGACTGTAAATCAAATTTGTCTTTTCTATTTAAGGAGAAAAAGCTGATCTCTCAGGTTTTTCCTCCAGCTATGAATGACTGTTATGAGAATCACTGAAGTAGAAGAAATATATCACATGTAATATGTTTTGGATAATTATACTATACTCTGAATATATGTGTTTCAGATCAGGTGTCTTAACCTAGACTCAGTGGACCCCTAAATTGTCCATGGATAGATTTCAGGGTATTCATGAAGGGGAAAATGTCATCTTTATTTTCACTAACTTCTACATTAAACTTAGCATTTTCTTCAATAATGAATGTGGACAGCAAACATTATTCTAAGGAGTCTACAGACTTCACTAGACTGCCAAAAGAGTCCATAGAACACCAAACAATTTAAGAATGTCAAGTTTAAGAATATAATTCCGAAATGGAGCTAGAGATTTTAGGGACAGTAGAGAAGGAAACTCAAATAATTGCATTAAATCCTTATATACAGGGCATTACATTAAGGGGATAGAAGTTCTTCTCTATGTGTATATCATGGCTAAAGACCAAATGGCTGTCCCAGAGCAGGAACAAAAATAATCCAATTCATGGATTATCTCTTTACATAGTAAGATTACACTCTATAGGGAGTAAGAGAGTTTGTCATTCATCATATAGTGCTGTAATTATTACACTTAGGCTTCCTGGGACTGTTGAAGTATATGCAATTGTTTACTCTTGCAATGAACAGCTCCAGCTACACTATCTTCTCTCTTGGGATTTAACATTTTACAATTTTACCTCTTATAGAAGTTAGTGAACAAGTCCACTTCTCATTGTTCCCATTGCTTCTTATAATATCCCTCTTTTCTGCCTATTGTTACCCTCTTCTTTGACTTCTTTTGCTTCCTTTCCCCCTTCATCTTTTCTCTCTTTTCTCCTTTTATTCCTCCAATGCTTCTTGGTGTAGAACTCATCAGGATCAGTTTCCCTCACAATGACATAAATTTTCGGTAACTTGTGAGTCTTTACCTCTTCTTATTGATCTTCATTGTTCTTCTCACTTAGAGGCTTTTCTTATTTTTCTAGATTTGGGCTGGGTCCAAATGCTTAAGAATAGAGAACCAAACCAATGGGGTTTTGCATTATGTCAACTACAATAGGTCAAATGTTAGTTTATTAGGGCCATATTTTACTGCCTTGATCTGAGCTTGTCCACGGAGGAGGGAAACCTGTAGTGAAATGTAAGACTGGTGAAATCCAGACTTAGAAATTAAGGCAAGATATTGTAAGGAAAGCAAATAATTGCTTTCTCTGAAATATAAACAGAGACACTTCATGAATTAGCTACTTTTTCTCTATTACTATAAAAAAAAAACCTTAGTAATATATGGTGGCTGCCTTGAGGTAGCTCCAGAGAACAGAATGAAAAAAAAATCAGTAGACATTTCAGAGAGGCAGATTTAGGTTTAATGTGAATAAAAACTTCCTAATAATTGGAAGTGTCCAGAAGTAGAATGGATTTCCTTGTGAGTTAATAGATTTCCTTTCACTTAAAGTCTACATCTGAAGACTCAATAACTGCTTGACAGTGATTCTCTAGAAAGGATTTCTGTTCAGGTATTGGTTGGTTTAGGTGACTGCACAGGCTCCATCCATCTCTCAAACTCTCTGATTCTTTCATTTTATAGCTATGGTATTTTGGTTTTATCTCCAGCCCACATAATGAAAAACAAAACGTTAGCTCGAGGGAGCAGAGTCAAGATGTCAGAGTCGAGACAACAATCTAGCTGAACTCTCTGAACATTCCTCTCCAAACAACTTTAAAATAACTCCTCAAATAAAATTTTGAAGCAGCACAGGCACAAAACGTGGGAGTGAGACATTTTCTCAGCCTATAACAATTGAGGACATTATCAGAAAGGATCTATGAACCCAGTGGGAGCTAGTCTGTGAGACTGGCAACAGCACCAGCAGTGAGCATTCTTAGCCTAGAAACAGCGAGTCAGAAATAGATTACAGGGGACCTTTTGCTGCCATGGGGTACTACTGGCACTAATTGTTTATAAGCAGTTATGGGTGGCAGTTCCAGGGTGGATAAGAGCACTTGTGGTCTGTCACAAAGAAACAAGGGCCTGGTAGCAGTTCAGGACCCCTAGCATGTGTGGCTGCAGAAAAGTAGGGAATCTGGACAGAGTTCCAGGGCCAAGAGAAACACTAGTGCTTATGACTATGGAGAATCTGATCAAAATGAGAACAGGAAAAGAGTGAACACACCTTTCCTCAGATCACACTACCTTGAAACACTGAAAACTTGCAGACTTTCAGTTCTAGCTCTGAAAACAAAGACAAAAAGGCTGAAACTTATGAGAGTGTTTCCCCATGTCCAGGTGAGCCCCAGTTCAACTTTAACAAAAAAGTCAAAGTCAAGAAATAAGCTGGAAAAATGGGTAAATTAAAAAAAAATCCAACTATAAAACACTTACTACAGTGGCAGGAAAAACCAAGACATTACAAACTCAGTAGATAATATAATATGGAAATAGCTACAAGCAAATACTCAAAAATAAGTTACTTGGACTCAAGCCCAACAAGAATTCCTGGAAGAGTGGAAGAAAAAGGTTAGAGTGGTACAGGAAAATTTGGAAAAGAAATTAGAGTTATGTGAAAATAAATCACAAAATTAAAATGAATAATTAAAAGAGTCACAAAAATTCATTTAAAAAACCCTCAAAAACCCGAATTGGCTAAATGGGAAAAGAGCTACAAAAATTCCCTGTAGAAAATAACTCCTTAAAAATTAGAATCAGCCAAATAGAAGCTAAATTCTTCATGAGAAATCAAGAAACAATACAACAAAATCAAAAGAATGAAAAAAATTAGAAGAAAATCTGAAATATCTCACTGAAAAAACAATTGACCTGAAAAATATGTAGATGAGAAATTATTTAACAGTTACTGGATTAACTGAAAGAAATGATCAAAGAAAGAGTCTACACATCATATTTCAAGAAATTATCAAGGAAAACTGTCTTGATATTTTAGATCCAGAGGATAAAACAGAAATGGAAAGAATTCATCAGTCACATTCTGAAAGAGACCCCAAATAAAAACTCCCAGGAATATTATGGCCAATAAAGTTAAATTGTGTACATTTTCATATGGAAAGATAATACACATAAGTTCTAAAAACTTTATCATTATTAGAACAGCTAGGAAGAAGGAGTCTACACAGACAGAGAAGATGAGTGAAAGTTGATTAGGTTTTTATGACCTCCAAAAAAATTGAAAAAAAAAATAAAAGAGGGATGTACTGGACAAAGGGGGAAAAGAGAAGCAGGTTGTGAAATTTTTTCTCAAAATAAGAATGCAATGAAGAGCTTTTACAATGGATGGGGGAATTTAGGAGTAGGTATGAGCACTATTTGAACTTCACTCTCATCTGAATGATTCAAAGAGAGAAAAATTCTCTCTCTCTCTCTCTCTCTCTCTCTCTCTCTCTCTTTCTCTCTCTCCCCTTTGTTTCTTCTCTGTCTCCTTGTCTGTCTTTCTGTCTGTCTGTCTATTTGTCTCTCTTTATCTCTCTCGCTCTCTCTGTTATGTAGGGAAATCTATCTTACCCAAAAGGGAAATGGAAAGGGTAGTGGTTAACAGATATAATGTGTGAGGAAGGAAAAGGGGGTTTGAGAGGATAAAAGGGAGGGCAAAGAAAGGGAGTGGTCAGAAACAAAACAGATTTTTGAAGATGGAAAGGTGTTTTGCTTTTTTTTAAGAGAAAGAGAAGGATAAACAGAAGAAAATAGGGTGGAGAGAAATACATAGTAACCACAACTGTGAATGTGAATAAGATGAGGTCATCCATAAAAGAGATGTGAATAGTAGAATGGATTAGAAACTAGATTCCAGCAATATATTGCTTACAATAGCCACATCTGAAACAGAAAGACACAAAGTTAAAATAAAGAGAAAGTACATTTTGCTAAAAGTTACTATAGACAGTAAAGTAATACCAAAAAATTTTACAGCAACTTTCTCTAATAAAAACTTCATATATAAGGAACTGAGTTAAATTTATAAAAAATAAGAACCATTCCCCAATTTATAAATAGTCAAAGGATATAAATGGGAAGTTTTCAAAAGAAGAAATGAAAGATATCTATAATCATATGAAAATATGTTCTAAATCACTATTGATTCAACTCTGAGGTACAATTACACACCTATAAAAATTATAATCCTAATAAACTGTTGGTGTTGTAAACTGGCCCAACCATTCATATATACAAATGATTTTAGTAGCTTTTTTTTGTGGTGGGCAAGAATTGGAAATTGAGCAGACTTCTCATCAGTTGAGGAATGGCTGAACAAGTTGTAGTATATGATTGTAATGGAGCAACATTGTGGCTTAAAAATGATGAAGGAGGTGATTTCAGGCGGAAAAACCCATGAGAAGCCTTATGTGAACTTATGAAAGTGAAGTAAGAAAAACCAGGAGATCAATGTGCATGGTAAGACATATGCTGTAATGATGATCAACTTGAAAGACTTAGCTACTCTGAGCAATACAATGATACAAGACAATTCCAGAGAAGTCCTGATTAAAAAAAAATGCCATCTTCTTCCAGAGAAAGAATTGATAAACTCCAAGTCTAAATTGAATTCTTTTTTTTTTGTGATATAGTTAATGTAAATATGTTTTACATGATTTCATTTGTATAATTGATATATTGTTTGCCTTCTTAGTGAGTAAAAGTAGGGGATTTGGAACTCAAATTTTAAAAGAATGCTAAAAATTAACTTAAAAAGAGAAAAAGAAAAGAGTAATTCTACTTGTGGAATTGTGAGACATATTAGCAGATTTTTGTCAGGAATTGTGTTTTTCCCCCTACTTGGGGGAAGTTCTTCTAGGATTCATCTAACTCCTAAATTTGATCCTTAGAAATTTGAACATTTCACTTACCTATATATAAACATGTCAATCAATGAAGACTTTGAGAGAGATTTGATATTATAAAAGAAAAATGTTATATGTATATATATATATATATATACAGAAGAAAATTGAGATATTTTAATCCTAGCAGACTTAATACTGACATATGGTTGTGAAAATCATAGTTCTACAAAGTTGGGCAGGAAAATTGTATTTAAAAATAAATGCCTATGGAAAGTCCTTAACAGTGGATGGAATGATCTTGTTACTAACAAAACTATTTGAAAAATTACTAATCCACAATTCTTTGCAAAAAGAATTAGAAGCTGGAATTGTGTTTTTCATACATTAATTATATCAGTTACATGAAGCCATTATAATGGAAACCAAAATTTGTGAGGTAATGATATTGGAGGCACCTCACAGGATCTCTCTGACCCCCTCCTATCTCCCCTAAAAGATATACTTATATGGGAAAGGCAGAATAGTCATTTTGGTTTATTTGAAAAGATTCTAGCTCAACAATGAATTGTATTGGAGAAGGTGCCTACTTTGAATACCCTTTTGTACCTCTTCTATTCAAAACAGTAATGAAAACCAACTTTCTCTAAAATGGATTTTCATACTAACAAAACACATGTTCAATCTTTACATTCAATCCTATAAACTACAAAAACATTATTTCTGGTAAAAAGTAATAAAAATGATGATAATTCCACCTGGGTTGAGGTGAGGTTTAGGTTTGTAAGATTTCATTTAAAAAGGTGTGTGTGTGTGTGTGTGTGTGTGTGTGTGTGTATTGGGATAGACTTCTAAGACATTAATGTAGCCATGTAAACAAGATTATAGGAGAGGAAAAACTTAGCCTACTTAAAGTATAAACTGTTCCCAAGAATTTTAATATTACCCATCTTCATATTAATCATCAGAGTGTCAATTGCATGAATTTTATTTGCTCATAAAAACAAAACCTGGCAGGACCCCTTTTTAAAGCACTTTATTAGCTATTACAGTATTTTTGGAATGCTCATGAAAGCAATAGTGCTGAATTTCCTTAAAAAATTCTATAGTTCAAACTTTTCAGTAATTCAGATTGGGCTTCCCTCTAATTAATCTTAATCACTAAGCTTTCTGCTGTGTTCATATGTTTCTGTTGTAAGAACTTTGGGGCATACTTCCTGTAGATCTAAATTATTTCCACAATTAGACTGTTGAAAACAAATACCATTCCAATTTTCTATGTCCCCACTTAATATGGCTATCACTCAATATAATGAACTCCAACTTACATTTTACATTCTGCTGGACTGGAATTTGATTAACAATAATTAAGTGGGCCAATTGCTCAGATTTGTTAGACAGAGATGAGTCTTTTGTTTTTTGACTTACCTAGTCACACAGTAAGTCTCTAAGGCTAGATTTGAATTCAGGTTCTCCTGACTCTAAGGCTGGTTGTTCTATCCACTGTGCTACCTAGCAGCTCCTATAATAAAGCTGTTTAACTAGAATAAGAGTAGATCAACATTCATGTATACAGTCTAATAAGGATATAATAAGTTATATACAACAAAATCCCCATTAATTCAATTCCAGAAAATTGACATTTCTAACAATTGTACCTTGACTAAGCTGAAATTTAGGTTTGCATCCTCTCTTATAAAAAGTATATGGAGAACCTCAAACACATCAGCACTGCTACAAAAAGCTTTAAGAAAGTATTTTGTATTAGTGGTATAGTAAAAGCAACAGGGATATTGTTGGAGCCTTTGCTTATATCTGTATCTTGCTTTGACATGGGTGATGTGTTTCTGCACAGTTGTGTACAAATCAATTTTTTGGTACACTGAATCATAGTTTACTAGAGATTTGTAATTTCAGACAGGCACTTCAGAGGGAAAAAAAACAACCAATATTTGGCCATTCACATTGCCATCAGTCTTTTAAAAACGGTAAGCATTCAGGCACAACAACAAGTTTCCCCATGAATAGAATTTCAGTTAGAGGAAAAAAGCGACAGAAACTCTCTTAGTTTTCTGTTCTAAAAGAATCTCACTTTTGAGGCTCCTGGGTAGGATAACTGCCAAGCTCCTGATAGCAAGTAAAGACCATAATAAAGATACTCAACACTGGAAGCAAGAAGACCTTATAAATTCACCTGTTTTCTATGCAACAGAAAGGACATCTGGTAATGCATTAAAATCAGCATATGGTATGGGCCTTGTAATCAGAGGACTTAAGTTTGATTCCTCTGAGAGCAAATACATAGCTCTTTAAGCTATATCCTCAAAGCAACTCTGACAAATAGATGCTATTAGTATTCCTACTTTACTAATGAGGAAAATGAAACTGAGAAGAAAAATAAGTTGCATAATACCACACAGCTTGTAAATGTCTCAGATCTTCCCAACTCAGGTCCAGCACTTAATCTGCAATGTCACCTAGCTGTCCAGATGCAACACTTACCATCTATGTGATTTTGGGTAAATTATGAACCTCTTTGACCCTAGGCTCTTATCTGTAAAAGGAGAACAATAAAACTTGCTGGGCTTATCTCACTGGGAATTGTAAAGGAGGATAAAGTTAGGGTTATTTCTGTTTAAGCTAATTTATAGGATTTGCCCATAATGGGGTCTACTTCTGTCAGCCAAAACACATTTGATGGGACACACCCTGGGACTGAATTTTCTACTGAAGCATATTTTCCAAATTTTTGAAAATCTACTTAAGTTAAAAAAAAAAGACATGATATTTTATATGAGCTACTATGAAGACTATGTTTTGTCTAATAAAATTTCTAAGACGGTACAAGCTGCAGTAATTTTTTTTTTAATTAAAAGGCTCAAATTTGGCTTTATGACCTTATTTAGATGATGAAAGGCTTCATTTCATTCTAGTCCACAAAACATGGCATGACTGGCCGAGAAAACTTCAGAGAAGAATTTATCTGTGCCAGTTTAAATATTATTTTTGGTTAACTGGGCCCTAAAAAGGCTGCACGAGATATAATGAATGCATAGATTTACATCTGGATATAACCATAAGTAACATAAAAAGTGAGAGATGACATGATTGTGAAGTTACAGCTGGTGGAAAGACACAAAGATAAATAGGCTGAAAAATAGAACAACTTGATATTTTATGGAAATTGCATTTTTATGGGG
Organism: Sarcophilus harrisii; assembly: GCF_902635505.1. Lineage (NCBI taxonomy): Eukaryota > Metazoa > Chordata > Mammalia > Dasyuromorphia > Dasyuridae > Sarcophilus > Sarcophilus harrisii. The sequence goes on from NC_045430.1 coordinate 230,319,766, forward strand.
CTCTGCTGAATTCCATAGTGACCCATGAAAATTCTTACCTTTAAAGTATTTTAAGGAATTTCACAGAATGGCTTCCCATGCACAGCCTGAAATTCTTTGGAGGCTTTGCCAAAGAAAATCTTACACTTTATATTCAACAAAGAGCATATTTTGGACATTTAAAATTCAGTGTAATGTCACAAATGTCTACATTTTAATTTTGCATTAAAATAAAATTTAGACATCTCTTTGAAACAAAACAGAAAAAATGTAATTGTAATTGACTATTAATTGGCCCAGTTCCCCTTGGGGATGCATTGACCTAAATTCTGTCTCTTCCTAAATCCCGCTGAAACCTGTGACCTTATTTCAGTACAATATAAGCAGTGTATAAGTGTAAGAAAAATAAAGTGGGTGGGCCATGAAAGAGTTGGACTGTACTCAAGTTTGAATATTTTGATAGCCTACTTTGAACTTGAAAATGGAAAAAAAATCCTACTGGATACATGAGGCCATGGCAAATGACTGTAATTCTAAAACTGCTCTATTCCTAGAGAAAATACATATTAGGGATTCAATAAATCAATATTTTAAAAATACCTATTATGTACCAGGAACTATGATAGATACTTGGGGGTTTATAATCTAACATTCATTAATTTGTTAATTTTTTTAAAATTGTAATAACTACACATCAGTATAGTTTCTTTTGTAATTCTCTCTATTTTCTTTATACATTTCAAAAACATTTTCTGAGAAATTCATAGATTTCACCAGGTTGTCAGAGGTCCATCACACAAAGAGCTCCTGCCCTGGTAATACAGTCTGAACTGTCAATTTTTTATGAAATATACTTGGGAGATGGGTAGCTCAGTAACAACTGGAGGGTAGAGGTAGAGGGAAAAGCAGAAATGTTGGCTGCTTAAATGCCCCCATGGTACATAGTAACTAGTCTTCACATTTTTGTAAGGAAATGTTTTACCTCTCTCTTCAAAAGCATCAAGTGTAGGTTCCACATGTGAGATTCAGAATAGTTGGAATCCACTGATAATTTCCTCATCCTCTTTGGAATGAAACATAGCGAAAAAAGTCTATAATTATAGTTTGGACCAAATTATACATTCCTCAAGAACAGGAAATCTTTCTTTTGTTTCTTTCCTTTCCAATTAGTATCTATCATAGTGTTCTCTACTTACTAGATATCTAATAAATTTTATTGACTCTCATATATTTAGAAATAAGCAAGCTGAATTTTCCATCTATAAATTACATAGGATACCACAGAGAAATTTTGAAATTGGACATAAAATCGGGCAAATCATTTAACTACTCAGTGCTCACAGAAAATGGAGTTTCTTTATCAAGGATATCTCTGTACCAATTTAATCATTTCTTGATCAAATTTCATTCAATAAAATCCAGTACCACTATTATCAATATTTCACTGAGGGGATTAGAATTCTTCTGTTTGTCAGAAAAAGGAACAGGTTGGGAAAAAAACAGATTTAGGCTTAATATTGTGAAATATTTCTCAGCTACTTCTTCATTTCCTTGTGATTGTATTACTTCAGACAGAGTTATATCAAACCCTGAGAAACCTCATCATCAGAAAATTTATCAGCCTTAATCCTCACACCTTATTTGTGTATCCTCTGTCCCTTTGATTAGTGAGTGGGCTGAAAGGTAAAAAAGGGGTCCTCCCAAAGCCTTCATTTAAAAAGGGCTCCCAAGCCAACTATCTCTTAATTTTCCACCTACTTGTATTCCTTTGAACTGAACTCCATCATGTTCCCCATGCCAGCTACCTTGCCTCCTCCCTAACTTCTTTTTGTATGTTGGCTTCTCCCATTAATTTGTGAACCCCTTGAAGACAAAACTTTATTTTTTTTTGTATTTTTATCCCCAATGCTTAACACAGTATCTGAATATAGCAATCCCTAAATAAATGTTTATTGACTTAAAAAATGACATGGTACCTTAGAAGGTAGAGGGCTTCCCTCAGTAGAAATCTTAGAGTAGAGGTCATATGACTATTTGTTCCCTGTTATAAAAGGCAATTTTTTTTTCCCTCCAGTATTAAAATACATATTTATTTACTTGTTGAACTAGATCAAGAATTCTTTCTTGTGTGTCCTAGGCCCCTTCAGCAGTCTAATAAAGCTTGTGGACTTCTTCTTAAGATAATATTTTCAAATGCATTAAATTAAATACATAGAATCTCAAAGGAAACAAATTATGTTGAAATAAAGATGCATTTTTCCCATCCAAGTTCATGAATAACCATAGAATGTATCCATTATTAGAACCTGGACTAGAAGGCTTCAGGGACCCTTCCATTTCTGAAATTTTGTAAGTATGACAAAGATTTTCTCTAGAATTACATTTGATTTCTATATGAAAAGAAACATCTAGCACAGTTCCGGGCTCCTAGGAAATATGAGTATAAACTTTAAAATGAACCTCAAGTTAAATTCAGGGCATACTATAAAATATAGGCCAAAGGATACATTATGTTCACTTTTCCAAATTGGTGCTTAATAAATAGGAAATATTATGGCAAGTTCCAATTTGTCTAGAATGGTCAAAAGTTACTGGAATATCCTGATTAAAAGGATATTCTTGTTAATGTGAAGCAGGAATTGAAATATAGTAAGGAATTCTAACACACAGGATCACACAGCATTGATGCTATGCTAAACATATTTGAGCTTTCATAATTCAGAAAACATTCAAGATTTTGCTTCACAATCATCATTATGAACAATAATTATTACACATTATTATTTGAGTAAGATAATAGTGAATATGTATTGATGCTATGAAATACCATGAAATTATGAAATTATTATAATTTTGTCTTTGGGGAAGAAAGAAGATAAATTTCAAGTCTCCATTTGGTTATTTGTAATTTATTTTTGATATGAATGTATAATATAGGACATGTCTAGTTAGCTGAGCTTTCTAGTTGTATTTTTTGTGAATATTAATATTGATGATCATATTAAAAATAATAATTAGGATCAATAAGAGTTATTATTATTCCCAGAAATGTATTAAATCACATAGTGATTTATCAGTGCTAGAAATGAGAATGCCAGGGTCAATGTCAAGAAAATGGCTACTGTAATATAAATGTGCATTGATTAGATCTGAACCAAATTTGAGATGACAATCTCTCAAGAAACAAAGTATTTTTTATCACTTCTAGTCTTTAAGCTGCCTCCATGTTCTATAAGAGCCAATGACATTGGCTTCCATGCTGTTTCTCACAAGATACTCTATCTTCATTCTGTATATTTTCAATACCTGTCCTTGATGCCTGTTATCTTTCCCTGTTTGTCTCTACCACCTGTTTTCCCTGGTTTACTTCAAATCTCCGCTACAGGACCACATTCTGCAAAAAGCCTTTCCTGTGCCTCCTTAATCTTTCTTGTGAGAAAAATCCCATTTTCCTGCATATGATTTATTTGTACCTAGTTGTCTATGTGTTGTCTGACCTATTAGACTGTGAGAACTTTGAGAATGGGTCTTATATTTTGCTTTTTTTTTTAAATTCTTCCATATTCAACACAGTGCTTGACACACAGTAGGTATTTAATATATGCCTGCTGGTTGATTTAAATGCCTATTTCTGTTTGTGTGAGAAAGAGAGCTGTTTAAAACAGGGCCATTAAGCAGTGTCCATAAGTTGTCACTCCTTGATGTATTTGTCTAATAACACTGGAGGTTATTTGTCTTCCCTGAGTCTATGCATTTGCTTGGAGGTCTTGAAAATGTTTCCCTATTCATTTGGGTGAATGTGATCCATTGCCTTTCTGTTCAGCCAATGGCCCCTATTTTATTCTCTCCTCCAGGATTCATCCAATGGCTTACCTGCATTTGATGACATTTGCCATCTGTTAAGCTGAGGCCTTAAAAAGCCCAATCCTTCCACATCTATCTCTACACCTCCAAACTTACACTTCCTACCAAATGCTACTGCTCCTTGGTAAAGGGTAAAGCAGATTGATTTTATGTATATCTCTTATACGTCTATGACAATACAAAGAACAGAGAGGAAACAAATCTAAATAGCCAGAGTATCCTGGTATGACACTAGATAATGATAATGCGACTACTACCAATAATAATTAATACTACTGATAATAGCATTCATGTAGCATTTTAACACAATGCTTTAAAAATGTTATGTTATTTTCTTTTCATCATAACCCTGCGAGTTAGGTGCTCTTATTATATACCCTTATTACAGATGAGCAAACTGAGGCAGAGTGAGCTTTGGTGACTTACTCAAGGTCATACAGCTAGTATATGTCTGAGGATGAACTTGAACAGAGGTTTTCCTGCCTCCAGAACTAGTGCTCTATCCACAGTGGGAGCTAGTTGCTTAAATCACTTAACTAGATTATGTAAACACTGAATCAATTAAAAAAAAAAATCTTCAGTTGAGCTTTCCATGTTTCCCTCGGGAAAAACTAAGTATATGACAAAACTACCCAGGGAAGAGATTTATTCAGTCAATTAACTGCCCACTCAATGGATGTCCTAATCAAACATTAAAGCCATTGTGTCAACAAAATCTCTTCCTGCTCCATCACTCCCTGGTCTCTGTGATACACATCAGTGACCTACCTAGCAAAGGTAAATAATATTGGAAGCAAAGTCTAGAACAGCGATAGTAACATTACTCCTAATTTGATGAACTGAGAATGAGAAAAATTTAAGTTAACATCAGGAAAAATCTCTTTGTTTGCACACCAGCGTGCTAGGTACCAGGGAATAATGCAGGGGACAGAATAAAAAGAGGGTGTCAGAAATGGAGGGGAACAGCAGTTTCAAAGCATCTTAAGAGATGTGTATGTGGGAGCCATTTGAAAAGCAGAATAAGGGAGGAGGGGCAGCTAGGTGCCCCAGTGGATAGAGAATCAGCCCTGAAGTCAGGAGGACCTAAATTCAAATCTGATCTCAGACACTTAACATTTCCTGGCTGTGTGATCCTGGGCAAGTCACTTCACCCCAAATGCCTCAGCAAAAAAAAAAAAAAAAAAATGGAATAAGGATGGAAGAATAAGCTGTTAAGTTGAAAGCTAACTGATACCAATTCAATAAATATTTTATAAAGTGCTTCCTATTAGGTGAGGAAGGCAGAGTCGTATAGGACATAGAGTCCTTAATTTGGAAAAGGGAGACCTGGATTTCAATCCTACCTCTCTCTGGAACTTACTAAATCTGTCACTAGAGACAAGCTGTTCAAGGATTGGGCATTGAATTATACAAGTTGAAGACCTGGGTCTAGATCCTGTCTCAGATACTAGCTATATGACTCTAGGCAAAGCACTTGGCTTCTCTGGGCTCAGTTTCCTCACTTGTAAAATGGGTTTGAATTTGATGACCTTCTAAGGTTCTTTCCATTTATTAGTCTGTAACCTTTCTGAAGGTGAGGAAGCTCTAAAACTTCTCTACTAAGCTGTAGGCATGCTCAGATCTGCAGCGTTACTGATGTCTTTACAAAACATTATAGATAATTGAGAGGAGTTAATAATGGGTTATACACATAAAGAAGGCCATACCTGGAAATAAACACCACAGTTCCATTTGGAGGAACTAAATGGAATGCAGACAATGATGAATCTAGGCTGTTTGCTAAATGTCACAGACCTTAACATCCCACCACAGTGATGAATTTTTAGCTCATTTTTCACAGTAAATGGTCACAAAAAAGACAGGATTGCTTGCCAAGGACTAGCAGAACTACATCTACAGATTACAAATGTGTTGTCTTTATGTAGTAGCTTTGAAATTTGTTAGTTTGGAAGAATTCTGGAGATAGAAAATATGTAACCCTGCAATTAAAAACCTGCTATTTAGATCAACATTTCCAAGTGATTCCCTAATATCTCTTATGTCACATAAGAGGTTATTGGAAAAAGTGAAATCAAGTCACTCAAAAAAACTACCGTTGGCATTTACTTTTCAATTTTTGACCAAGGTGAAACAAATTCCTAGTACTTTCTTCCTCTCACATTAATTTGTATTTATTTAACTATGAACACAGATAGGGCATTAATTAAATGAATAAAAACTTATCAAACACTTCCATGTGCAAGCTACTATGCTAAGCCCCTGGGGATACAAACACAAAAGGAAGAGTTCTTGATCTGAAGTCACTCCCATTGTAATGAGGAGATAAAACACATGGAAGGCTTCAGTTCCAAATTTGAGGGAAAGGTTCCATGCAACCTTAAAGCAGATGGCAATGCTTTTGGTGTAATAAAAAGCATATCATCTGCTGATGTTGAATCATTTGACAATATTTGATCATTTGACTGTGACTTCAACAATAGCAATGAAAAGTTCACTAAAAATAATGCAAACTTTGAATAACTAAAAAAAATTATAGTGGTTCTAGAGGTACCAGGTACTATGTTAAATTCTGAAGATACAGCAAGATTGCCCTCTCTATCAAGGAGCTTACATGATAATGGAGGAAGATATCACATAATGGGAGACAAAGTGTCTGCTTTAGCATCTCTGAAATGGAAGTAGAGTGGATGAGAGAATGAATAGGAAGGAAGTGAGAAGCATGGGTACAACTTTTGATAATATGAAACCATTGGTTGACAAGCTGCCAATCACTTAGTCAGGCTCAGGGCAGGGTCATCTTCAGAAGGGCAAGGCTTTTAGAAAACTCACTTAAATGGCATTGCAAGAAGAAGAGAGGAAACTTTCCCCCTAAGACACAGGGCAAAACCTCCCACAACTACACAGAGCATCTGTGGAAGAACAGAAATAGACACAAAATAAGATTGCAATGAAAAACCCATGTAAGAAACTCACATGGCCAAAGCAGCTCCTAACTCTAGAACTGAAGGGTCTCAATGTCCTTTATCTCTCCAGGGAATGAGCATGGAGTTCACCATGGACAGCATCTCTATTAAGTGGGTAACTCAACTAAGCTTACTCTTCATACCTGTCCAATTGGACACTATCTGCTGTTGAGCTGACACATTATTAGTTCTGGAGGCTGCTGGGCTGGGTTGACCAGCTCACTTGGTTGCTGGACTCTGTACTTCTCATAGTGTGCAGAGAATAAGTCAGTCTGATGAAATCCATGGACTGGTTCTTCAATGAGTAACTGCAGTTTGTATTCTTCTCAAAGCTCTGGTCTGTCTGGGTATTACTGTACTCTTTTCAGATGGATTGCTGATCTTTCAGAAAAGGTACTTGTCCTTAATCTAAACCTGGCAGAAACTTCTCTTTTTTGATTCCTCTAGAGCCTCCCTCAACTCTGGGATTTATCTCTCACATGACAGAGGTAAGAGAGTTCTTCCTGGTTCAGGGCAAAGTTCTGTCAGTGAGGGACCACACCTTACTTATGGTAGTCTATTAGTTATATTTCCTAGGTTCCAAGTGGGGTCTTATGAGCAGCTAGATACAATTATAATGAAATTGTACTCTGGAACAAGTTCATTGTCTTTGCTAGCTTTTTAAAAATATGCAACTAAGGTATTGATGCCTCAGATCCCTTCCAAGAAGTAAAATGCTTCATTTACAACCATAAAGGCCTTCCTTTATATTCAATGTCTTTGGTCCTTATAGCCTTTTACAAAGTGATTCTTATTTATAAGGTGAGAGTGATAAAGTCTAAATAGTGCATACTCTTACATTTCTTCTTATTAAATAAATTTTTTTTCACTGAAAATGGGTATATATTATAGCTCTCAGATTTGGAACTTATTTCATTTCCCATTTCTCAAAATGGGAGTAGTTAATACTAAAAGTCAGGGACCATGTTGGTGTCATGAGTTGCTGGATAATTGTGAGATGACATAGATTTTCTTCTACTAAGAAAAAATTAACTGAAAGGGTCTGGATTCCAACTATTTTAGTCTCTAGCTCAAGATGGGAAGATGGGAAGGACTAACAAGAGTGGAGTGGAAGGTAGTTGCACTTCTGGGAGTCAGGATGGTGAAATAAACAGTAAATTGCTGCAACTCCCCCATATTCACATCCAAACAATCAGAAAATAGTGCCCCCAAACAAATCCTAGAACAGCAGAACCATCAAAAAGGCAGGATAAAACAGACTTTTAGCTCAAGAAATGTGGAAGATTGACACGTGGGTAAAAGGGGAGTGTAGTCCAGAATGGGAAGCATTCCAAGAAGCAGCAGCAAGATGCTCCTCAACAAACCAGTGGAGATCCTGAGCCCCACTGTGGTGGAGTGGGCCAATACTGAGACCCACTACGTATCTCAGCATAGCCAGGGGAACTGATGGACTCCAGCTTTGAGAAACACCATGTGCTTCATTGTAGCCCTGGGCAACTGGCATCTTTCAGTGACCAGACTTTCACAAGCTTCAGCACAGCTTCAGGAAAACAGGTAGACTAACTCTATGGGTACCTAAGTAAACAGGTAGCCTCCACACCCCTGACTCTGACAGGTTTAAGCCCCAGGAAAACAGGCAGTATTCAGAGGTCAGACCTCCACTTTTTCCAATATATTTCTGAGGAAATGCAGAAACATCCTACCAGCCTCAGCACATGCTAGAAACCATTACTACAACCTCAGCTCAGCAGCAGGTAAGCTGCCAGATCCCTATAGCCTCCACAGGCTCCAGCCACCCCTGTCCCAATCCCTCAGCATAGCACCAGACATGAGGGATCTTTGTGGGCTTCAGGGCAACCCTTGCACAAAAAACCTGAGACAGGGCCCATTTCATCCTGGAAGCAAAGTTCAAATTTAAAAGAAAAGGAAAAGGCCAAAAAAAGGTGAGCAAAAAAGAAGTTGACCATACAAAGTTATTTTGGTGACAGGAAAAACCAAGGCAGAAACTCAGAAGAGGACAACAATGTCAAATATCTATGGGCAAAACCCCAAAGAAAAATGGGAAGTGGTTTCAAGCCCAAAAATAATTCATGGAAGAACTCCAAAAGGAGCTTAAACAATCATATAAGAGAGATAGAAGAAAAATTGGGGAAAGAAATGAGTGATGGAAATGTATTATTCAAAAAAGACTCAACAGCTTGGAAAAAGAAAATAAGTGCTTAAAAAGTAGAATTAACCAAATAGAAAAGAAAACATAAAAATCAACTGAAGAAAACAACTCCCCCAAAAGTACTATTGACCAGATGGAAAAGGAAGTACCAAAGCTAACTGGGGAAAACATCTCCTAAAATTTAGAATTGAGCAAGTAGAAACTAATGACTCTTTGAAACATCAAGATCAATCAAACAAATTCAAATGAAGAAATAGAAGAAAATGTAAAATACTTCATGAGAAAAACAACTGACTTGGAAAATAGATTTGGGAGAGACAATATCAGAATCACTGGACTTCCTAAAAGCCATACTCAAAAGGAGAATCTGGACAGCATTTTTTCAAGAAATTATTAAAGAAAACTGCTCTGATATCCAGACTCCAGAAGGTACAATAGGCATTAAAGAATTCACTGATCACCTCAGGAAAGAGATCTCAAAATAAAAACTTCAAGTAACTGTAGTCAAATTATAGAACTATCAGATCAAGGAAAAAATACTGCAAGTAGCAAGAAAAAACAATTCAAATATCAGGGAGTCACAATTAGGGATACACAGGATTCAGCAGTTGGATTCAGCATTGCAACATTAAAGCATCCTAGGTTATAGAACAGGATATTCCAGAAGACAAAGGAGCTAAGACTATAACTGAGAACTACTTGTCCTATGATATTAAGCATAATACTCCAAGGAGAAAAATGGTCAGGCAATGAAATAGAATTTTAAGATCAGAAATGAACAAAAAATTTGATCTCTAATATCAAGACCCAAGAGAAATCTAAAAAGATAAAAAGTGAAAAGAAAACAAGGGATTTAATGAAGCTGAACTGTTTACGTCTCTACATGGGAAGATGATACTTAGAATTCTTTAAAACTGTGCCACTCACTAATAATAATACAGCTAGAAGGAATATGCATAGAAACAGAGTATGGATATATGATGAATTTGAGGGAGTAACATAAAAAAATAATAAAGGTGAGAAAGAGGAGTATCCCGAATGCAAAAGGAAAGAAGAGGGAGAATGGGGTAAATTATTTTACATGAAGAGGCAAGAAAGATCTATTACAATGGAGAGGAAGATGGGAAGAGTAGGAGATGGATATCTCTTAAACTTAATTAATTCAAAGAGGGAATGATCCATCAGTTGAATATAGAAATTTCTCTTACTGGAGAGAAAATTAAGAAGAGAAGAGATTAAGTAAAGATGGGAAGGAATGACAGAAAAGAGGGCAGACTGAGGGAGGTGGTAGACAGAGGCAAAAAATTGTTGAGGAGGGAAAGAATAAATGAAGAGAGATGACAAACAGGAGGAAAGATAGGATGGAGGGACATACAACTATGAATGGGATAAAATCTCCCATGAAAAGATCCTATCTATATAAAGTGAGAGTGCTGAAGTCTAAATCAGGTACATGCTTACATTATTCTTATTAAATAAATTTCTCCTCTGAAAACGGACACATTACAAAGCTCTCAAATTTGTATGTCATTTTATTTCTCATTTTTCAAAAGTCAGATTTCAGTAGATACCAACTGTGCAGTGAATCAAAAAACCAGAATCCTGCAATATGTTGTTTACAATATGAAACACAGTTGAAGCATAAAGGCACACACAGAGTAAAGGTAACGGGTTGAGGTAAAATTTATTATGCTTCAGCTGAAGTCGATAAAATTCTGATCTCAAACTAAGCAAAAGCAAAATAGACTTAATTAAAAGAAATAAGAAAGGAAACTACATCTTGCTGAAAGGTATAATAGACAGTGAAGTAATAGTAACATTAAACATATGTGCATCAAATGGCATAGTATCTGAATTATTGGTTTTGTTTTGTTTTGTTTTTTGGTTGAGTCAGAGTCAAGTAACTTGCCTAGGGTCACATAGCTAGTAAATATTAAATGTTAAGTATCTGAGGTCAGATTTGCATTCAGATCCTCTGACTTCAGGGTTGATACTCTATCCATTGCACTATCTAAATCCCTAGCATCTAAATTCTTAAAGAAGTTAATTGAGTTACAGGTTAGACCAAATTAGAGATAGCATTACAAAAAGTAAAATAATGCTATTTTGATTATATTAATTTTAAAAGCTTTTATACAAATAAAACCAATGCAAACAAAATAAAAAGGAGAGCAGAAAGCTAAAAATTTCTTTTAAAGTAAATGTTTCTGATAAAGATCCAATTTCTAAAGCATATAGAAAATATTTAAAATTATATAATATTATAAGCCATTCTCAATTGACAAATTGTCAAAGATATGAACAGGAAGTTTTTAGATGAAGAAATCAAAGCTATGTACATATGAAAAATGTTCTAAATCACTTTTGATTAAAAATGCAAATAAAACAATTTTGAAGTATCATTTCACACTTAGATTGATTAATATGACAAAAAAAGAAAATGATATATGTTGGAGAGGATGTGTGAAAATTGGGATACTAATACACTATTGGTGGAGTTGAGAATTGATCTAATTATTCTGGAGAGCAATTTTGAACTACGACCAAAAGGCAACCAAAATGTGCATACCCTTTGATCCAGCAATACCAAGAAGTCTGTATTCCAAAGAGATCATAAAAATGGAAAAAGAACTACATGTTAAAAATATTTTTATAGTAGTTCTTTCATGGTGGTGGAATATTGGAAATTGAGAGACAATCAATCGGAGAATGGCTGAGCAAGCTGCAGTACGTGCATTTTATAGAATACTATTGTGCAACAAGAAATGATGACTAGGCAGATTTCAGGAAAACCTAGAATGACTTGTGCAAACTAATGCAGAGTAAAATAAGCAGAACCAGAAAAACACTGTATACAATATAAGCAACACTGTGTTCATTTAACTGTGGATGACTTAATTCTTCTCAGCAAGACAGTGATCCAAGAGAAGTACAAAGGAAAATGCTATCCACAACCAAATAAAGAACCAATGGACTCTGAATGCAGTTGGAAGCACAATTTTTCACTTACTTTATTCTTTTTCATGTTTTTTCCTTTTGACCTGTTTCTTCTTTCATAATTATGACTAATATGGAAATAGGTTTTACATGATAGTACATTCATAACCCATATCAAATTTAAGAAAAAAAAGAAGAGAATGGAAGAAGGGAGAAAAATTTGGAACTCAAACTCTTGTAAAAACGAATGCTTAAAAATGTTTGTAGTGGCCCTTTTTGTAGTGGCCAGAACTGGAAACTGAGTGGATGCCCATCAGTTGGTGAGTGGCTGAATAAGTTATGGTATATGAATACTATGGAATATTATTGTTCTATAAAAAACAACAGGATGATTTCAGAAAGGCCTGAAGAGACTTAGATGAACTGAAGTGAGTAGAACCAGAGAACATTGTAAACAACAGCAAGATTATCCAATGATCAATTCTGATGGACATGATTCTTTACAAAAGTGAGGTGATTCAAGCCAGTTCCAATGGTCTTGTGATAAAGAGAGCCACCTCCACCCAGAGAGAGAACTGTGGGGACTGAGTGTGGATCACAACATAGTATTTTCACCTTTTTGTTGTAGTTTGCATTTTGCTTTTGATTTGACTTTTCTTCTGCAGCATTTGTGGAAATATGTATAGAAGAATTTTGTACATGTTTAACACATATTGAATTACTTGCCATTTAGGGGAGGAGGTGGAGAATAAGGAAGGGAGGAAGCAAGAATTTGGAACACAAGGTTTTGCAAAGGTGAATGTTCAAAATTATCTATGCATATGTTTTGAAAATAAAAAGTTTTAATAAAAAGGAATGCTAAAATATTCTTGACATGTAATTGGGAAAATGCTACTAAAAAGATTGAATCACAGGGCAGTTGGGATTGGTGATGGTGGGAAGGAAGACTGAAGGAGAAAAGCAATGAAAATGATGGGAAGCCAGGTTCAGTGAGAATGAGGAGTGATTCAGAATGTGACTCATTCTGTAATCTTTTTGCTAATATTTTATTTAAGATTTTAGCATCAGTATTCATTAGGGAGATTGGTCTATAATTTTCTTTCTCTGTTTTCAACCTACCTGGTTTAGGTATTAATACCATGTCTGTGTCATGAAAGGAATTTGATAGGACTCCTTCATTCCCTATTTTTCAAATAGTTTATATAGCATTGGAGTTAATTGTTCTTCAAATGTTTGGTAGAATTCACATGTAAATCCATCTGGTGTGACTCATTCTGCAAAGACAGAAGGCAATGTCTAGAAAGTTGATGGTTTAAGACAGTGCCAACACTTAGTGGTGGATAATATTTAACCATTTATTATTATAGCAATATGCTCTAGAAATTATTGAGAAATGATAATCTGAGCAGGAATTCTCCTCATATTTGAGTTATTCCTAGGTAGACAATAAAAGCTTATTTAGGATGAGTATTAATCTACTCAATCCTTTAGTTTAAATCAAATAGATAACTATATTAATTCACTAGTTCCCCAAGTGTCTTCAGAATTACAGAATCATATTATCTCCTAGTTGGAAGGAGGATTCATAGAAAATTTACTCCTGTTTGAGAGAATCATTTTGATTTCTTCATTAATTTGTATTTCATTATGATCTCATTATGAGATATGTTATGAGATATCTCATAATTTGAGATAATGTTTAATTATCTTCATTAAGTGTAATCCTGCTTTCTTTTGAAAACCTCTTGAAACGGTAGCAAATATATAGCTCTTTAAGATATGCAAAGACTTAATAAATATGATCTAATTTTAATACCCACAACAACCTTAGGAAGTAGGTGCTATGATTAACTGTTTTACAGATAAAGAAACTAAAAGTTAATTTACCCAGTCACATATCTAGTAAGCTGATGAGGTCAAATTTAAATTCAGATCTTTCTGATTCACAGTTTTATGTTCTATTTACTGTCCCATCTACCTGTCCCCAATGAGAGAGAACTCACTATGTTCCAAGACAAACCTCTGCTGGAAAATTATAATTGGTAGAAGGTTTTCTTACATTATGTCTAAATAGTCTTCTCTGTAACTTCTACTGGTTGTTCTTAGTTCAGCTCTCTGGGACCAAATAGAAGAAAGCTAATCAATGCTTCAGATACTTGAAGACATCCTTTTATATAGCAGCTAGTTGATGCGATAGACAGAGCCCTGGTCCTGGAGTTATAATAACTGGAGTTCAAATCCAGCTTCAGAAAGAAATTTACTGCTGTGTGATCTTGGATAAGTCACTTAACCACTATCTGCCTCAGTTTTCTCAACTATAAAATGATAATAATCATAACAGCAACTATCCCCCAGGGTTATTGTAAGGATCAAGTGAGATGATAGTTGTAAAACACCTAGCATTCTCTCTGACACATAATAAGTGCTTAATAAATGTTTACCTTGCCCCCTTCTCTCCCTATCTTTGATAGCTTCTCACAGAGCTCAATGTATGTAAAACTGAACAATTATACTCTAAATATGAGCTTTCTGGGTCTCCTATGTCATGGATCAGTTAGAAGGACAGGAAAGAAAGATGCACAACTGCAAGTATGGCCTCATGTATACAAACATGACTTTACTCCCAAGGATGAGTTGGGTAATGATCCCAGAAGTCTTACAATCAAAGTTGAATTTCTCTGCATTTCAAGCACTCTAAATCATCATATTGAAGTCAAGTAAAAACACTTAGGAAACTCTACAAAGATGATAATTTGCCAAGGGGTACAATCTGTGATTGACTTCTCAAATATTAATGTAGCTGTGTGATGTTATTTTTTAAATAGTATATGCAAAATGTACTCTTCCCAAATACATGCAAAGATAGCTTTTATCATTCACCTTGGAAAACCTTGTGTTCCAAGTTTTTCTTCCTCCTCCTCCTCCTCTCTGCTCCCCCAAAACAGTAAGCAATCCAATAGAGGTTAAACATGTGCTATTCTTTTAAACATATTTCAATATTTTTTATGATATACAAGAAAAATAAGATCAAAAGGAAAAAAAACACAAGAGAGAAAAAACCAAACAAACAACTTCAACAACAGCAAAGGTGAAAATACTATGCTTTTTTGACCCACATCCAGTTTCCACAATTTTCTTTCTGTATGCGGATGGCATTTTCCATCCCAAGTACATTGGAACTGCCTTGAATTGCCTCATTGTTGATAAGACTCAAGTCTATCACAGTCGATCATCACACAATCTTATTGTGTGTTCCCCTGGTTCTGCTCATTTTACTCAGCATCAGTTCACGTAAGTCCTAGTGATGTTATTTTAATATGCTATAGTGGAGAAAGGGCTAGTTTTGGGCTCAGGAAGACTTGAGCTCAACCTGTGCTTCCCACATGGATAACTCACCTAGCACTGAGTTGGATATTAAATGTTGCCCCTGGTATTTACTAACTGTACACACTTGGGTAAATCCTATAATTTCCTTGCCTTTAGTTTCCTCACCCATAAAACAAAGGCACTAGACTGGATCTTTGCTTCCTTAGTCCTCAGTTGTATGATTATGGAGACAATAAACTTAACCTCAGTGCTCTAGGCAACACTCTCTAACTTTAAATTACAGGACTACATAATGGTAGAGGAATTCTCTACAATGATGAAACCATTGGTACAGATTTTTTTAATGAGTTAAAAAATGATCAAGAACTGAAAAAAGACATTATGAGAGGAATAGTAAAATGAAGCAATCTTAAGAGGCAAACAGCTTTGCATATAAAATCTAGTTTCATAACCTAAAGTTAATGCCATTTAAGTTATGCTCATTTGATCCAAATTGGCGGTTTTATCTATGGTTTTCATTGCATACTGAAACTGGTGATGGCTTAGTAAACAAGGAAGAAGACTTTTAATTAAATAGAAGTTACAGTTCATTATTTTTGATTTTTCTGGGTCACTTTATGTGAGTAGAAATAGAATGCTTTCCAAGATTTTGTTAAAAAAATCATTTGTGCTATTTACATTATCAAAAAAAAGGCTTTTAGGTAAAGTTACTATTTTTAAAAGACTAAATAATCTTTTCTTCAATACCAGAAAGATCAAGGCCATCCAAAACAAAAAAAGGGTGAATGTCTATTTTTCTAGTAAGTGAAATTTATGGCTGCAATTTCCTTTCAGTATCTAGATTTAATGCATCTGTGATGTTGTTCCGTATAAATATAAGTAATCACTGTCAAGGAAACAAATTCTCCCTGTGCACATGTCACACAATCCGGTGTATTTTCCCAAATTAAATACATAAATATCTCAGAGGAATACAAAACAACCAGAAGTTTAAACCAATTGGAAGCAAGTTCAGAAATTAATACAGTGCAACAAGTCTCCAACAAGGTGTGCAATGTCAGGCTGGGTTGAAAAAATAATTATCTTTTTCATCCATCACAGTCATCCCTTATTGCTTGGTCTCATCTCTATGTCACAAAATGAACACTGCTTGTTTGTCACCCTTCTTCCTTACAGGAGACCAGTGTTGCAGATTCCTGAGAATGTCCTATAAAATACCTCCCCAATTTGAACAGTCTTTATTTAAGGCACAGGATCATGCCAATTTCTCCCAGAGGTAGAAATATAGCCGGCATTATCTTTCCCATTTTACAGATAGTTAAGGAGGTCCAAGGAGGATAAGCTATCAGCCAGATGACAAGTCAGAGGCAAATCTCTGATTAAACCTAGCTTTTCAAATAGCTTATCTTCTCTCTTTTTTACCTTTCTTGACTTCCTGCTTAGTATATATTCAACTCCCTCTTCATAATCTTTACCTAATTAAAAAAAAGCTCAGCATCCATATTCTTTTTCTAAACCTTGCAGATAGAGAGTGATATTAATTCTGAGTTGCTCCATAAAACTTGGAAAATTAGTATTTGGGAAAAAAAAACAGAATATTGTTCTCTGTTTAAGTTTAAAGTAGACCTGTACAAGAAAGTCTTAATTTAAAAAGAAAGAGGAATAATTCCCATAGTACTATGTTTCTTATTTACAGGTGGCACGAGCACTTTAATAAGAATCCAGGTCAAAGTACAAATAGATCTTATCCAAGATGTATATAAGAACTCAGAAAAAATATTGGATAGATAAAACATTTATGAAGTGCTTACTACATGCAAGGGACTGGGTTTATTAGATTAGGTTACATATAGAAAATCTCTTTTCTCCACTGCAGCCCTGGATGAATATTTTTTCACCACTAAAACTGGGGAACTTTAAACTGTTTGATCTAATTTGCATTTGTATGAGTGAAGAAAGAAGGTTTTCTTCCTGAATGTTAAATTGTAGAGGTTAGGAAGGTTCTATTAGAATACAGTCAAATGTCCTCATTCCCATCCTTCAAGATGCTAATGAGTTCTTGCATCTACGTTGTATATATTTTGTATATATTTACATATTGTCTTCCCCATTAGAATGTAAGCTCTTTGAGGCCATTGACTTACCCTCTCAGTCTAGGTTTATTCATTTGTAAAATGAAGTGGTCAACCCAGGTGATCTCTAATCTTCCTTTCCATTCCCAAATTCTAGGACTACTTTACCACAGGACAATTTAATTAATTTATATGGTTCATTTCTCAAGCTCATATTTTCAAGTCTATTACAAACATTCACAAAGGAAAAAAAGGTCTTTCCCTTCCCTCTCAGACTTCAATGAATCTAGAATATGCTATTATCAAATCATTTCAATTGACAGATAGACAAGTTTTTACTGACTCTTGATAGATAGATTGTTATATGGCCACAATTTTGCCCTACAGCTAAATATTAATGTAATCAACAATGGAGAGAAAAATGAATACGACATTTTGATGTTGCTGCTGGAAGTTTATACATTTTTATTTCACCGAAGGGTGACTAAATCAATTGTGTTTGCTGCCATATTTGCATGGTGGAAATAAGTGAATATAAACTGAACAGATACATATACATCTATGAAATATTAATAAACAGGTTCACGCAGATAGTCATATATACTTGTGAACCTACGTGCATGTTCTTGGTATCTAAAAGATACCAGAATGTTTCTAATGAGTTAATGCAATATAAGCTGGCTTTTCTTTCTACTTTAAAAAATATTAATTGGAATCTTTTGCTGAAGGGAAGCTCTAAGGCTACATATTTACTGCAATAACAAAATTAATTGAAAAGAAAAAATACTCTAGTTTTGCTTTTATCTACATGTTATGGTATGAAAGGTTGCCTCCTTGAAGACAACAGTCCTACTGATAAAGTCACAGAACTTTCTGTGATTTTGTCACTTGGTCAGTTGTTTTGGAATCCAAGTCTGGGTACATCTTCTGAGATCAAAATGTTATGTATCCCCTGTTTTGTTGAGTAAAAGAGGGTAAAGGTTGTGTAGGAGATACAACTCTCAACTGGATGAATTATACTCCAAGATTTCTAAAACTCCACCCATTTCTAACACTGAACTATTCTCCAAGTTACTTGAGAAGATAATTAATGAAAAGTTTTGATGGTTTCAAGAGAGATACTCTGATAGCATTTTTTTATGTTAATGGTTTACAAATTATTTTACATTTGGTGACACTGATTTCATTTTCTTCTAAGTCCTTTTCAACTTTTCTTCTGTCTTCATCATTCAATGTAAAGCATTCCCCCCAAAGTTACCAAAGATCACTTAATTTTCAAATTCTACAGCCTTCCTTAACCATTGTCATTCTTGACTGCTATGTAGCATCTGACACTATTGACATCATTTCCTGGGTATTTGCAACCTCTTTGAATCTTTGTGACATTGCTCTCAGTTCTCAGTCAGTCAACAAAGAAATATTAAGTGCCTACTATGTGCCAGGCACCATACTACAAAAAAAGGCAAAAAGAGTTTCAGCTCTCAAGGAGTTTACATTCTGAGAGGGAGGCAACGTGTAAATAATTAGATGTATACAAGATATATACAGAGTAGGTGAAAGGCAATTTGAGAGGGGCAGTCATGGGGAAAAGGAGTGAAATGAGGAAAGATATACTGTAGAAAAGCTGAATCTTGAAGAAAGCTAAGGATTCAAAAAGATGACATTTTTAGGGGGCAGAGCACTCCAGGAATGGGGGACAACCATTTCAAAGGGATGGACACCAAAAATGAAGTGCCAAATTAGAATAATTCTTCAACCTCCTTTTATGAATTTTAATTTATAGATTATATCATGCTCACTACGTTTATATTTATATTTTCAATTGAGCTTTCTTCACACTATTCTTTAAATTTTGTACTTAGTGATCTCATCAGTATCCAGTGGTTCAACTGTCATTTCTAAGTGAATAATTCCCAGATAAATATATTCCTTCCAAATCTTTCTTCTGAACTCTAATCTCTAATCACCAAATGTCTACTAAGTACCTGTTTACTTAGGTGTCTTATAGGCAACTCTAACACAACAAATCAAAAACAAAACAATATTTTCACCCTCCCACCAACCCGCCTCTACATTTTAAAAAAATTCTCCATTACTGTCAAGGTACCGCTATATTTCCATTTTTCTAATCAGTTGCCGAGTCTTATCATTGTTATTGCCATGTTTTTCATCAAGTCCCTTCTCTTTATTCACATACATACCACAATACTTCAGGTCTTTATTGCTTACCACTAGGACTACCGCAATAACTTCCTAATTGATTTCTCTCCATCTCCAAACTATAATTCACACAGTTGCCAAAGAGACTTTCCAGCAGCACAGGTCTGATATGTCACTGCCCTACTCATAAATCCAATGATTCCGGGATCAAATATAAATTTTATTGGAGATTTAATGATCTTAATTGTCTCACCCTTCCTATCTTTTCAGTCATCTAGTATTCTATTCCATAAAATTGTCAGTCTGTAGTCCAGACATATTCATCTCTGCCTCTTGAAATCCATGGCTTTCCTCAACACTCAGAAAGCTCCCTATTCTGAAAATGGTCTTTCATAGTCCTTCTAGCTACTAGTTCCATCTCCACTAAGGTTAATTTATAACTAAGTTGTAGATATTCCGTGCATACCTATGTATGTATATGTTCTCTCTCCCAATCGAATGTAAGCTCCTGGAGGACAGGGGAAGTTTTTGTTCTTCATTATGTTTTTTGGGTGTTTTGCATTCTTAGTTCCTGGTACAGTTCCTGACACATATTATATGCTTAATAAATGATTGTTAATTGATTTATTCTCTGCAAAGAACTTAAGCAACCATAAGTTATTTTTTCTCCCTGGCTTTAAGATAGATAGGGAGGTGCTCTATCTATTTATAGATAGAGAGATGTTTAGATAACAAAAAAAACTGAAGAACTCTAAACAAGGTTAGAGATTTATAGACTCCTCCATGACCTAGGAAAACATTCTTCTGGGGAATAGTAGAAGACTATATTTCTCTCTGCCTAAAGAACTGATAACTGCACAAATCATAATATATAACATTACTATGAAAATCTCTGTACAACAAAAAGATGACCAAGTCCCAGCAAATAGCTTATTTTAAATTAATCAGTATTCAATTTAAAAATCTCTTTTCACCACCATAAATATGAGTAATTTTTCCAGTGCCTCATGAAAGGATTTTGACATACATTGACCATCTATGGAATCTTTCCATCAATATTTTTGTCTTTCCTATTAGACCCTAAGGACTATGTGGACCTTCCATCTGTCATAGAATTAAATCCTTCTTTATGTGTAAGGGAAGGGACTGCTTCACTTTAGTATTTCTATTCTCAGAATTTAGTATGGTGGATGACACATACTATGGGCTTAAAAAATGCTGCTTCATTCCATTTCACAGTATGATTTTGTAAAATTTGAACCTTGAACATACTAGATACCTAATGAATTTGCTGAATTGAATTTAGGTGGCATGCCATATGAAATTCTCCTATTTAGAAAGCCAAGCAAATAAACTTATATTTTTAGGAATTTTTTTTCCTTTTTGTCTTCCCCCTCTAATCAATATCATAAGTAAAAAAAGGGGAAGGTTCATACAAGGAGGGAGATAATGGGGGTTGCTTATCCCTGAAAAACTGCTGGCAAGAGATGTTTTGCAATGGAGACTCAGAAGCCTAAGACAAGGGAAATCATAGGGGCTCCTTACTCATGAAACTTAGAATCCTAGAAATCTGAGGCAGAAAGGGACCTTAAGAATTGTGGAGTCCACCACTAAAAGAACACTAGTCAAATCAGAAGATCTGATGTTTAGTCCAAATTCTGCCACCACTTACCTGACATTCAGTAAGTCACAATCTGTAAGAAAATCAGTTTCCTCTTCTACAAAATGGGAGCAACAATACTAGAATCAGTTACCTCACTAAGTTGTTTGAAGGGAGATGCTTTGTATATTATATGATACTATGCTAATGTGAACTCTTAGTCACCTTCTAAATATTAGAGATGAGCTTAATTTACCTTGGATAAGTAAAAGAATTGAAATTATAACCTCATTTTCCCAATTTTGTATTCTTTAAATCACATATGGCCTTCATTGAATTGTACAGGTAAGGTTCATCTTGCCAGGAGGCAGAGGCTTAGACTAGAGGATTTCTGTGAAGCCCTTCCACCTCCTTCAATTCTGTAATGTATAATTTGGTTCCGGTTTTCTAATTTCTTGTAGGAAGAATGGATCCAGTGAAAGACAAACTAAGTATGTAATTTTTAGCAGAGAAGGAACAAAGAAATTTGAGAAATGCCTCATTTATTTGGGCATATTTCATCTGTGAAGCATTATACATAGAGTAAATTGCTGAGAAAAATAAAGCATACTGTACAAATGCCAAAATTATTTTAACAATTTTAATGTAAATCTTTGAAACATATGCCTTTCTTTGTTTTCTTGAACAAAGGATCCTCAACAATTATTGAAATATATAACAAAACAATTCTGTGGTTGATTCAATGTTGGGCAGTTAAAGAATTCAATACATTCTGATGTGATCCTATGCTTTCTTAGAAATCCATATGGCTTGCTCTCTCATCAGGTATTTATTCATTTTCTCTTTTCTTGCAATATTTATTCATAGATATCTTTACTCTTTAATCTAATCTGCAGACCCCTAATTTTATTAATATTTAATTAATAATAATCTGGAGACCTGTTAGTTCATAGAATTATTCCCTCATCTGAGTTTTTAATGTCTAAGACAATGAAGACAGTTGAAAGTGCTTTGTCTGTTGTGTCTAATACATATTCTGGTGAGATCTGAGAGGTCAAAAGGATTACAGAAAAGTCTAGTTGTCCCTCTCGTTGGTCATGTAACCCAGAAGTCACTTTCTACTGTCATTTCTTTTACTATAAGTGCCTTTAGATCTATGATCCTTTGATATTATAAACATTTTCCTATCCCCCTTTCTATTGGATGAAGATGATCAAATGATTCTGCCTAATTCTTTGGGTATGGTGGTATAGTAGAGTAACAGGTCTGGAGTCAGGAAGACTCATCTTCCTGAGTTCAAATATGGCCTCAGACACTACCTGTGTCACCCTGAGAAAGTTATTTAACCTTGTTTGCTCTAGTTTCCTTATATGTAAAATAAGCTGGAAAAGGAAATGGCAAATCATTCCAGTATCTTTATCAAGAAAACCTAAAATGAGAGCATGAAAAGTTGGATGCAACTAAAAAGCACTCAAAACAACAGACAATAATAACAGTAACAAAATTCTCTAGGTGGGATATTTGTGAGAATGTTGATGACAGGTTTTGTATACAGAAATTTGTTATTGTAACAAGACATCACATCAGATCCGTGTGAAAAAAGAACAGCTCAAAGATGGCTAATGAATCAGCACCTAGAATTAGAAAAGAACTTGAATTTCTAACAATAGGGGACAAAAAAAGCCAGTTCATTTCTACTGGTAGCCAGTTTAGCTGATCCAATAAGATGACTAATAAGATGACTATTATCTATGAGTTTAAATTTAGAACTGGATGGCAAAATTGATCTGAGATGACAACTAGGTTCTAGGAGGGCTTCCATGGTCCCAAGCTATGTGGTCTATAGGTATGACCAAAAGAAACAATTTTACTATCAGGAACAGAGCTGATCCAAAAGATCCAAGTAGTAAGATATGTTTTAAAGGACCAATCAGAATGTGTTTGTCTGTATGTGTGTTATGTGTAGAACAAGATACAGAGAGAAACAAAGAAAGAGAGGTTGGATAAGGAAGGGATAGACCAGCAGAAGAACTCCTTATCACTTTAAGGAATGAGAGAAAAGCCATGAGAAAGGCAGCTTGGGAAGAAGAGGTGTTTTTGGGTGGGAATTTGATGAAAATGGGCAAGAGGCTTTTTCAGACCATAGCCAGGAATCAGGATGAAAGAAAAAAAGAGTGACTCTGAGGGGGGGGGTGCAGAAAGACATTATATCCTTTTTAAACTAACATTACTTCTAATCAACTAGGGGCCATTAAATAAGATTATCAAATTCATTAATTATTGTATATTAAATAAGAGCCAACAAAGCTTTTAATAAATTTCAAAAGAAATAAGCACAAAGATCTAGCTTCATTATAGGTATCTTGTGATATCTAGATTCAAAGATCGTATTTCTATTCTATAGTCTATAACACTAAGGTTACCAGTACTTTGTCTGCTGGATAAATGAGTATTCCTATTTATTGTAGATTTTCATTTCAGAGGTCATCAACAAATCTGAATTCTATTTTTAAGAAGTCTGTCCGTTCCCACTTGTGACTTTCACAGAATTCCTAGGCACTCCAGGTTAAGTGTAGAATATAGGTAAATGAAATAGTGATCCTCCTCATACTATACTCTCACAATAGATCCCATTACTTTCTCTGAATATTCATTTATGACAACAAAAGACAATCTTAATTTTAATAAGACACACCCTCAGCTTCCTAGAGGAATACCATTGGCCCCTCAGGCAATTATTTTCTGGCTTCCAAGTTATATGAAACATCTTCTAAGTCATATTAACAGCAGAACTTATTTTAAGAGGCTGGGTCCAGATGTTCTCTAGTATTGACTTTATATGGATAAATGCCTGGTCCAGCATTCCTAATCAATCCCCCTATATGGACAAAAGTATTAATGGGTATTTATTGTAAATCATGAAACATAAAAATTTCAGAAGAGCTAAATAAAATTACAAACTCAAAAGGTAATTAAAAAGATGTACAGTGAGTGAAGAAGGCAGGACTTAGCATATTATTAACAATGACTTGTATTGGGAAGTGAAACATTTAGGCTATATTAAGAGAAGCAAGATATCTAGGATGAGGGGGATGATAATCTCACTGTCCTGTGCTCTGTTCAGATTACATTTGTAGTATTGTGTCCAGTTCTGAGTGAATTTTAGAAACACAGTAATTGGCTTTCAAGGGAAAGTGACTGGAGTGGGCTGTAAGAACATGTCATATTAAAAAAGTCTGAAGAAACTGGAGTTGTTTAACCTAAAATTGAAAGCTCAGTTGAGACATGATAGCTCTCTCAAAAATTTGAAGGATTGTCCTCTGAAAAAAGGATGAGACTGGTTTTGCTTGACCACTGAGGGAAGAAGTAGTAGCTTTGCCTGGAGTAAAGGAACTAGTTAATGACAAGTCTTAATGACAAGAACTCTTCATAATTCTGTTTACTAAAATCATGCTATGTATGTCTCCTTTAAAATGGGAGGACCCATGAATTCCTTTATAGGAAATGAGACTTTACAAATGTCTTATTAAAAGTTTACTAATCTTAGGTTAAGAACCCCTGATCTAGGGTATGGGTTGGTATTTCCACTGATTAGATTTTAGGTTTTGGTTCCCATTCTCTTTGCTCTTCCTAATCCTTACATTACTGACTGTTCTGCTTCACTGATCCAATTCTACATCAAGGATATACTGGAATAAGTATTTAATTGAATGAGATAAATGATAATAAAAGTAGAAGAATTAATCAGCATGTAATAGAGACACAACACATTTTCTTCTATTTCTATTTCCAGCCTCTCCCAAAGGTAGAAACTCCTTCTGGGCTGAAGTCTTTCTTTTTTCAGACTTAGGATCAGAAAATTAACTAAGCAATTCATTCTCTACTTAACTGCCAGTAGAAACTGAATAAAATGTATTTTTTTCACAGTTTAGGCCATCTTAATTAGACTTTCTCTTCTTCCCTCTGTTCCTCTCTCCCTCCCTCCCTCCCTTCTGACCTCTCTCTCTCTCCTTTTCTTCCCTCCTCCCTCCTCCCTCCTTTCCTTCTTCTTTTTCTTCTCTCTTCTTCTTTCCTTCTTCTTCTTTCTTTTTTTTTCTTTCCACCTTCCTCCCTCCTTCCTTCCTTCCTCTCTAAGGATGGTAGGTACTATGGTTGAATTGAGTCCTGGTAATATAATAGAAGGAGCCTTTTGTTTAGAGTTGATGGGCTAGAACTTATGCTTTTTATCTGGTGTGACTTTGGTCAAATTCCTATATGGGTTTCAGTTTCCCCATCTGTCAAAGAAGATATGATGACTTATAAAGTTCCTTCCAGCTCTAGATTGAAGACTCCATGAAACATTTCTACATTACAATTTCTCCTCAACTTGGTGACCTGCTCACTCATTGCAATGCATTACCTATGTCCATATCACTTTTGCTCACTTTGCCTCAGTCAGTCCCTACCATCTTCAGCACAGAAATGTCATATAGGTGGCATTCTCCCAAAGTTATGCCCTTAAAGCAGTCTATAACAAACTGAGGCTAGAGATTCATAGGAATTACAATGATTTGGGGAATCATTGAGTCCCTTCCCCCTGTTCCATTGTCAAACCACTATACACTCTTCCAGATAACTTGCGTGGGGAGGTCTCAGTCTAGGTGAGCAGATCACTGCTGGACATTCCATCCTCCACACTTCCCTCAATAGTAAAACTGCTATGCAAATAATGTTTGTCATCCAGAAAACAATTCCTGTCCTTCAACGTTGATAGAAAAGTTTGCGTTTATTGATAGGTATTAATTTTACAATGAGAAAAGAAAAAATTTAAGTCCTATTCATACACCTTCAAATAGCTGTCCCTTAGTGTGTAGGCCAAGCTGAAGGAAAAAGAGAAAGAAAATTGGATAATATTTAGTCCTCTAGTGCTCCTCAGCAGAAAGGCAGCTGTGTTATGAAAATGCATATTAGTAATAATAAGTAGTGGATAAGTGCTAGGTGAAAAGCTACCATATTTGTTATAATATAATAAAACAGAGGTCAATAGACTAATTGATCATAAAAGATTCCCTGGGTATTTAATTGTCCTGTCACAAAATAAATTAAAACAAAGGCATTAATAAAAGAAGGAGATGGGCTTAAATTTCACCTCCACATCCAAAAAACTTCCAAATAACTTTTTTTTTTGCCTCATCAAGTATCTCATCTATCCATTTAGCCTAGTTTTCATCAGAGAATCCAGGAATCAAAACAGGAATTAGGCCATTCTATTCAGTTGGTCAGAAAACAAGTTATAAGCAACTTGTTTGATTTCTTTGAAGAGAGATAAGAACTAACGATCCAAAAACAAATCTGTTTTTATGCCTGGAACACTTTTTAGTGTGTAAAAATAATACCATCCAAGAAGTCAGACAAGTTTTCCATTAGGATGGGGTGTTACTACCTACACGATTTTATTAGCAATTTGACAGACTTTCAGGCTGTGAGAAAAATATGAGAATGTGATCTATAAAAATTCCTGAAGTCGGTTTTATATATTGAATGAGATTTCTCCATGTGTGTAATTTTCTGCCTCCTAGATTTGGCTCCCAGGATCAAATAATCATGGCATTTCCAAAAATGACTGAAAATAATAGCTAACACAGAAGAAGAATTGGGCTTACTATTTGTGGGTTATATCAATCAGAGAGTATTAATGTTGTCTTAAATTATAACAATTAAGAGAGTGGAATTCTTCATGATTCAGTTTCCGTCTCATTCAATATAGCTACAGAACTTCGAGGGTGGTCAAATGTAATAACATGTAGAAAGTGCTTTGCAATCATTAATGTACTATTGTACTATTAAATATGTATGATTTCATGTGCTATTAAAATATGCATTGTCATTAATATTAGTCAATGAGTGAATAATATTCTTTGTTTAATGGAAATCAAAAATTGATGTGATCAAACTAAAAATCAAAGACATTCACTCAGAATAAATGAATCTTTTGTATCTGAGCTGAGACCTGAGAACTACTAATACAACTTAACTTTCTACAAAAGTTTGGATGTTATTTTTTTTTAAATAATAGCTTTTTATCTTCAAAATACACAAAGATAGCTTTCAACATTCACTCTTGCAAAACTTTGTGTTCCGAATTTTTATCCTTTCCTTCCCTCCACCTCCTCCTCTAGACTGCAAGTAATCCAATACATGTTAAACATGTGTAATTTTTATGTACATATTTCTATATTTATCATGCTGCACAAGAAAAATCAGATCAAAAAGGAAAAAAAATGAGAAACCCCCCCAAAACCAAGGAAATAACAACAAAAAGGTGAAAATACTATGTTGTGACCCACACTCAGTCCCCACAGTCCTCTCTCTGGGTACAGATGGCTCTCTCCATCACAAGTCTATTGGAATTGACCTGAACCATCTCATTGTTGAAAAGAGCCACGGGCATCAGAATTGATCATTGTATAATCTTGTTGCTGTGTATTATGTTCTCTGGGTTCTACTCACTACACTTAGCATCAGTTCATGAAATCTATCCAAGCCCCTTTGTAATCATCTTGCTCATCATTTGTAATAGAACAATAACATTCCATAACATTCCTATACCATGACTTATTCAGCTTATTTACATACACATCCACTCAGTTTCCAGTTCCTTGCCACCACAAAAAGGACTGCTGTAAACATTTTTGCACATGTGGGTCCTTTTCTTGGATGTTATTTTTAATAGAGTCAAGAAGGTAGCTTTCAACCACAAATTTCTTGGCACACAGGAATTGTTTAATAAATGCTTTTTGAATGGTGGTAATATTTCTCTCTCTGTGATATTTCAGTTCTTCAGGAATCTGTTGTCTTATTGATGTGGGAACTGCCTCCACCAAAAGAAACTCCATCTTCTGTAATTTAGTAGATTTTCTTCTAGAATTGTTCTAAGACAAAAATCCGTGTCTCTTCAACCAATTTGGTGATGAGCTTTTCTGAATCTTGCTCAGCTGCTCCTTGGATAGCAGTCTTGTGGTCTATCCTGGGCCTGTCTGTACTTCAAGCCTTTCCTTGGTGCTCTTGGTATTCTACTGACATATTCTTGGAGAATGTAGGCAGAGGTTTTGAGTCAGAGGGTGCAAGCTCCAATTCTGAGTTCAATATAAGCTCTGTCTTATACTATCTGTATAATCTTAGATAAGTCACTTAACTTCTCTGGTTTGAGTTTCCTTATCTGTGAAATGAGGCAACTGGGTCAGTTCTCAAACTAAGGTAATGAGTTCCATGCTGCATAATGAGGCATGTCTGGACAAGAGAAGAAGTCATCTGGAATGCATACAATAATATATAACAAAAGGACATCACTCTTTGGAACATTATCCTACCAGTGACAAAAAAGAAAACAACAACTAGATGTTCTTTTTAGCTTTAGAGATTAAGTAACCTTGGGACAGTCCATTACCACTTCAAGCACTGGATATTTAGTTCTACAAATATCAAGAAGTTATAACAAAGGGAAAACATTATGCAAAGCACTCGAGATATAAATATGAATGATATGGTACCTGCCCTCAAAGGACTTATCATAGACTGAAGTGGATGTGATCTGTACATAAATATAAAATAGAGTGTGATTTGGCAAACTAGAGTCAATCGGTGTGCTTCAGGAACAATTAAAGAGTCTGTATAAACACTTTTAAATAGACTAGGGAATGAAGGATCATGAAATGAATTAATAAATGACAGAAAGAAAGTATTTATTAAGCTCTTACTAAGTGTAAAGCACTGTGCTAAGCACTGGGGGTACAAAGAGGAAAATGACAGTCTCTTTTGTGAAGAAGCTACATTTTAATGAGGGAGACAACACTGCTGAAAATCAGATGGAAGTCCCATGGTCCTAGGGATGCAGTAGTGAAACAAATGTTGATGCTTTATATTAATGGTAATGTTTGTGTTAATGTTGATGTCTATTCTTTAATGTAATTTGTAGAGATAAAATCATATAAGATTTTGCTGTTATATCATTTGACAATGTTAAGGACAAAAGTGGCAGGAATATTTTTGGGGCGGCTTTGTAATTGTGGTGATAGCATCCACAGGACTTCAGTCTGCATTAATATACAAAGGGAGGAGGCAACAGGACAAAACAGCATGGCCCAATGGAAAAGGGCAATGACCCTTGGGTCAGCAAACCTGAGTTAAATCTCAGCTCTATCTGTGTGTCTCAATTTCTTTAGCTAAAGGTTTTTTGATGGGGGGTACATTAGGAAAAGTATTTTGGTAGACAGTAAAGGATGGATTGGAAAAGGAAGTAAGTATATCAAGGAGACTAGTTTGTAGCCTGTTGCAATATTACAGGCAAGAGATGATGAGGGACTGAAGAAAGATAGTAATGTGAGTAACGAGTTTCACAGATACAAGAAATATTGTGGAAGTGAAAAAGAATTTGTATCTAATTGTATGTATTGGAAGAGGAATCAGTAAGAAATGACTGGGGTGACCAGAAGGATGATGGCTCCAACCCCAATAATGGGAAACTTGGAATCAGCATGAAAAGATTTATGAACATTTTGATTCTGATGCACCTGTAGAACATTCAAGTGGAAATTTCCTGCAAACAATTATAGACTGCTTTGAGTTTGGAGTTAGAGGACCTGTGTTCTAGTCTTGCTCTGGGTGATCTTGGGCAAGGTCCTTAACTTTTCCAGCCTTATTTTCCTCATCTATATAAGGAAAAGATTGATCCTTTCCTGTTCAAAATCTATGATAATATGAGGTGTATCAATAATGTTTAATGAGCTAGACTATATAAATTACTTTGAGAATCATACAATGCTAAGTAAATGCTAGCTAATATTATTGTTGTTGTTAAGTACATCGTACATACCTAACACTGGCAAGTGTTGTGGGAGGCACCAAAGAAACAAAAGCTATTATTCTTACAATGAGCTTACAATCCATTTGAGAAAATGAAATGACATATGATAAAAAAGCTGTGTGATCTCTCCTTTATGAACAATGCACTTCTTCCCTATCAATAGGATTAGGTACCTCTTTACATAAGTATCTAGATGACTGTGATTTCATCGGAGGCTGTTAAATGGTACAGTACATAGAACACAGCCAGAGGTCAGGAATATATGAGTTCGAATACAGCTTCAGAAAATTACTGATGGTATATCCTTGGGAAAGTCACCTCTGATTTCTCTCATTTTCCTCAATTTCAAAATGAGATGGAGAAGAAAATGGCAAATCACTTCAGTATCTTTGCCAATTCTGTGGTCCATTTGGGATCATGAAAAGTCATACATAACTGAATGATTAAAAACAATGATTTCATAGTTTGGAACACAACCCTTTCATAGCTTGTTGAAGCTATGTACTTTAAAATGTACTTTAAATATATACTTTACTCCACAAAGTCAAATAATCTTTGACAATAAAAAAAAACAAAACAAAAGCTGGATTTTAGATTTTCCACATACCTCTATAAGCTGCCCTACTATAAAAATAAGATTTGCTGTAAGAAACCAAACCATCTGTGAAAGTCCATATTTATTTTCTTCAAGATTATGTGCACATAGTCCTTTCTCATAAAGATTTTATGGATTTGAGAAAGTAAGAATATGGACCAATGGTTGCTGATGGTTTCTCACTTTTTTCCTTGGAAAAAGCAGTGTCCATTTTTCCCTCATTGAAATCTCTTGCAAATAGAGCCCTGAGAGCCTTTAAAACTGTCATTTTTAACTGTTCTTCCTGGTTCATCTATATAAGTCCTATTATTATTTCTTCACATGGTCTGTTGGATACTAAAAGGGCTTAGTCTATATGTGATGGTTCCATTTTCATGAAGGATCAGAATTAGAAACAATTTCAGATTGCTCTATTTGACTTTTGTTGTCCTGTTTGCATTTATAAATATCTTTGAAATTTCTAATTTATTGGGACGTCATGTAAAAATCTACCACCTTATTTGTTTGTCTCAATTTATTTTTTGCATTTTGTGAGACATTACTGGTCATGATCTGCCATTTTCCTCTATGATGTTTTGCAAATGATTCTGTACTTTACACTTGTGTTGATTAAGAGATTAAGTACTTATCGGCCTAGTTTGGTGGTTCCTTGGAGAGGAACCCCTTCATTGCACTAGTTGCTTTGCATCAGTTACACAAAGTCAAAGTTTTTACTTTTTATTAATTTCTCAACACTGGAGTAAGCAAAGGTTGGTTTGGAGCTATGGTAATCACAAGCAGTATCTTATTTACCTTTTATTTATTTCATCATATTGCTAATATGATATTGATTATGACAATGAGTTGAGTCCAAATGAAGACAAAGAACTAGTTCTAGCCCAATATCTATAACAAGCACTTTCCTCTCTGTGAAGACAAGAATTGTTTCTTTTTTGTTGTTGTTCAGTGTTCACCTTGTCTAGTGTTTTCCATCTCTCCTTAAAAAAATATTCCTCCTATAAAAGTATGATGCTTCAGACTAGCCTGAAAATGCATTGGCCTCTTTCAATTCTTGGTCCCGAAACATATTCTCCAACATGGTTTTCACCAGTGTTCCCAATACTCATCTTTTTCATTGAAACAACTAAGTATAAAGGCTTACGTTAATTAAATTTAGTGAATTTTGTCAGTTTTCCATGAGTTTCTCTAATTCTTCCTCCTCTTCACAAAATATTGGTTCACAAATTACAGTGACCTTCATGGTAGTTTATTTTGTAATATTTTTAAGAAAAGATGAGGAAGCGTCCCACAAAATATTTTTGTAGTTTTGAAGTAAGGGACAAAACTAATTCTTATACATTTCTCTATGAAGAACTTATGAGTTATTTTTTCCAATTTGTGGCAACCTCATTAGGCCTTCTGGTCTTACTTATAGGAAAAATGCCAATATGGAAGTCATTTACTTCATCTTGAGTCACCATCAGTCAAACTGACTCTGTCCTGCTACTAGACTATGATGACTTTGGAAGAGCCACTTTGTACAATTCTGCCATGTTTAAATCCAATTTATTCATGAATCAAAAAATACATACTAATAAAGGTAGATCATCTCAGGCTATGCTATTGGTCAATAAAGATTTCAGATTTAAAAGCAACAGTTAAATTAATGTATATAATTCTGCTCTCGCCTTACTTTTCCCCACTTTGCCATTGTCACTGTGGTTGCACAATGGTCTATTTTATACATTAGATCTTTCCATGGGGTTTCAACATGGCCACAAAGATTCAAAGGGTAATGGCCTACTCTTGGCTAATGAGCCTCTCTCTACTTAACTAGATTGGTCCTCAAACAGTAAGCATACAATTTATAAATGTGCCCATGATTCAATTATTTTTAGTTTGATAAAACCTGCTAATGGTTATACTTGACTCTCTTAGCCTTGGAGAGCCCAATGTTACCTCTAGCAGCCTACATTGCATGATATAATTACTCATATGCTTCTGTTCAGTGCTTTTTGTGATCATGGAATACATCTTTGGGACACTATTTAAAGTGTGTTCTGTAATTGGACTACTTGCCATCTAGGAGAAGGAGTGGGGGAAGGAGGGGAAATTGGAACACAGGGTTTTGCAAAGGTTAATACTGAAGAATTATCCATGCATATGTTTTGAAAAATAAAAAGCTTTAATAAAAAAGAGAAAAAAAATAAAGTGTGCTCTGTGACTATGAAGATCAGCATTTATATGGGGACCTCTCTCTTGATATTGATTGAATTAATGGCACAAAATTCTAATAAACTGAGTTAACTCTATGCTCTAAATGCCATCCCTAATGCTCTAAAAGAAGGATTGAAAATATTCCTAAAACCTAACATCATCCTGAGTATTATAAAAATGATAAAAGCCCATATAGGCTAGACTGGTCTATCTTTAAAGGATTAGAACTGTCCTCAAGATTTAGTTGTTCAAGGGGAAACAAGATAAATCAGTTTTGTGTACCTTTCAGGTCATGCAGACACAAAGGCCAGTCCATAAAGAGTCGGGGGCTCCTTGGGCTTCACACATGCCCCTTATAAGGCATACCCTCATGGCAATTAGTACACAGAGGTGATGCCCCCAAATGAATCAAAGCTTTATTGAATATCTTTTAATGCTACTGTAGAGTAAATCTCCTTTTGCTGACTTCTAGACTGTTGTGTCTCATTTTGTTTCAGTTTTGAACCTGAAGCGCAAGTAACATGGGGTCTAGAACATGGGGTAATCTTATCCATCTATAGCAGGATAAATCTGTTTTAGGAGTCTCCTTTCAAAAGTAAACTGTCCAACAGCTCAATCTCTCATCGAGATGAAGAAATAAGTAAAACAAATTATCTTGAATCACTCATCAATATTATTCTGCTCCTGCTGCAAATTACTGCTGTTGCCCCAGAAACATCATTGTATACTGGGTTATCTAAATACCAGGCAGTTTAGTTTCATTTTGCAAGAAAAGAAGAGAGAAAAAAAGAAAGATGTGAAAGTAAAAATTGACATTCACAAATTTTCAGCCCCTAGGGAAGTGCTCTTCAAGGAACTTGGTATTAAAAGCAATGTTTTTAAGTCACAAGCACTGCTTGCCTTCGAAAGGGAAGAGCTGTGAGCAATCTTTCCTTTACTGGTAAATCGTGACTATGGTTCTGCCATGTCTAAACTACTCTCAGGAGACAGTGTTGCTAGGCAAAAAGCTTCCAAATGTAGTTTGCATGTAAAATACAAGTGCACAGCCTCTCAAAGAGAAGCACCTTACATCAACATTTGCTAATCTGTAAGGGCAAATCATAGCTACCTATATTCTATAATGCTCTAAAAATTTAACCTGGGGTAAAAGGAATCCCAAGGGGTCAGTGAATAGATTTCAGTGGGTACATGTTATTAATAATAAAAATATTATTCTGGGGAGTCCAAAGGTTTTTCCTTCAATTATTTAAAAATATTATTCTGAAGAGTTCAAAGGTTTTTCCTTCAATTATTTAAAAATATTATTCTGAGGAGTCCGTAGGAAGATGTCAAAAGGTACCATGAAACATGCAAGAAAGATTAAGAACCCCTACTCGAACGTGTTTATGTTCAACATTGTTTTTGGATGGAAAAAAACAATCACAGAAGACCAGCAACTGGTGTTACATGACATATGAGCTACTTGCATCATCTGAATGAAATTTTCATTACAACAACAGCTCGTTGACTAAGCAGGTTAATATTTGACTCGTTCTTTATTTAATTAGCTGATTGTTAGAACTATTCATTTTTCTAATTGGGACCCCAGGGCACTAGGATCATTATGACATTTGCCTAATATATTGTATAAGCTCTTCAGACCAGGAATGTTGCAGCCAAAAGCATCCTTGTTCTCTCTGGAGGTCTGAATACCACATCTGTTCGTGCTGTGTATTTGCATTACAGAAATGCACTGACACCAGTCGTATAACACATACAGGTAACATCAAAGCAAGAAAACCTCCTTATCCTGGGAAACCCACTAGCATCCGTCCCCAAAGAAACAGCATGGTCTATAAAACTCATGGTGAAAATGAGATTTTTCTTAAAGCCTAAAAATTATCCTCCCATCTTCCTGGAGCCTGGAGGCTTTCTTTTTCATTCATTTATTGATATTTTGATTTGATTTTTCCTTAAAATATTTACAAGGTTCCTGAAAATTGGGAAGCTTTAAACATATGAATGCTAGGATTATCAGAGTGGTGCTGTGTGACCCTGGGCAAGTCACTTAACCCTGTTGGCCTCAGTTTCCTTACCTGTAAAATGAACTGGAGAAGAAAATGTCAAACTACTCCAGTGTCTTTGCCAAGAAAATTCCAAATGGAGTCAGACATGACTGAAAATGACTGAATAATAAGAACAATGGAAAGAGTGCCAGATTTGGAATCGGGGAAACCTGGGTTCAAATTCTACCTTTCACTACTTCGGTGACTCTGGATAAGTCACTTCATTTCTAAGTCCTCCCAACTGTAAAATAAGGAGAATGGATATGGAGGCTACTAGGAAGTCTTCCAGCTCTCTGTCTACACAATCTCCTGTAGCAGCAATGAACATCCTTATAGACAAGTCCAGGGTATCTTTTTTTTTTTTTTAAAGGAGAGGGGTCAATCTATCATTATGAAAAATTATATGCATGTTCTCTGAATTCCTTTAAATTCTCCAATGTTAGAAGAAATAGTTTGGTATATTTAGTCAATAGCACTTATTTGTCTAAATATTTTGGAGATACCCTGCTTCCCAGAGCTAACACCTAGCAAACAGGCTGAATCCTGAGTCTGGCATAATAATAATCCTTTGTGCTCTGGATGACCTCATCCTTTGGTAAAAGGGTATTGCTTGAATCAGCAAGCAATTAGGGATTTAGCTCTCTTTATTTCACAGAGCTGTCCATCACATGTTCACAGTCCCTGTTCTTTGTCACTGACAGGAACTGTATTCCTGTTCCTATCATAGATCTCTGTTTTTTTTGCCCCATAGAATGGCTACAATCTCCCAAAACTTGAGGCAATGACTGTTCCTTTAGGACTAAAGAACACCTGTATTGTTCCTAGGAGATACTAATTAACCCAGGATCTAAGAATGATTGTGTTGTGGGCTAAGGCTTTTCATGTATATGAGTGATCCCAGCTTTAGCTGCACTAAGTCCACCTTCTTAGGAAGGGAGGCTTTCATTTGCAAATGTCATTTTCTTCACTCTGAATATTAATTAAATTAATTAAAAAGAGGCCGTTCTGGTCTGGTTGACATATTAAGTGCTTACTATGTGCCAAGAACTGAGCTAAGTACTGGGGATATAAATACAAACAAAAAGAAAGATCAGTCTTGATTTAAAGGAGCTTATAATCAAATGGGGAAGATAACACAAAAAAGTGGGGGAGAAAAGGGGGAAAAGGTGTCAGACATGGGGACATTCTGAACAAGTCTGAAGTAGTGCTGCATGGTGAGAAATGAAGAGATGGATGACTCTCATTATGGTGGGTTGGGAAGGAGCTGTCCATCCAATCAGAGACTGGGGCAGCAGAGGATGTGAATTCTTGGGCTGATGTGATTTTTCTGGAGGAAGATGGTGTCTGGAGGAATGCAGCAGGAGTGCTAGGGTGGAAAGCAAGCAGGATTTGGAATCTGAGAACATGAGTATGAATCCTATCTTTTTCATTTACTTCCTGGGTGACCTTTGTCAGCCCATAATTTTTCTGAGCCTCAGCTGTTTTATCTTAAAATGAAGGTGTTGAACTAGATGATCTCTAGGGAACTTTCTAACTCTAAATTTATGATTCTATGGTTATCTACAGACAGCTCTATGGGGATAAGGAAGATGAGAGAGTTTACAAATTCTATGATAAAATTTCTTTTAAAGCAGCTAGATGGCACAGGGAATAGAGTGCTGATCCTGAAATCAAGAGGATCTGAGTTTAAATCTGATCTCAGACACTCAGATACATACTATGTGCCCTAGGCAAATCACTTAATCCCAATTACCTTGCCAACTCTTACACACATAAAACAAACAAGGATACCTGGAGAAACTTTGCTTGTGAACATAAAAGATAGAATTCATCACAAAAAGCTAATTTAACTAAACCTTTTATTCTTCTAATATAAAGCAAAATAGAAATGATTAAAAATAAAGGAACTCAGGTGCATGATCTTGTTGTCTTCATTTCCTAATGACAGAGAAAACTGAGAGATCAAATGTATTAGTTTCAGATGGTATGGAATCATTTTACTTCCTGAAAATCTTTAAATGTGAAATAAACCAAATCAACACGGATGGTTTACATGTGGTCCTGTTTGTAGTCAAAAGGACAGACTAAATGTACTTCAGAGATTCTTATAGATCCTATAACCTTAAACTACAAAGGAGGTAGTCAATAAAAACTTGAGGATTCCTTGCTTATTTTGAAGACACAGGCTTATTTCAATAATTTGTGCTTCATAATGGCAGAAGGTATTTTGTTTATCTTAGTATTTTAGGTATCTAGCACAGTGTCTCTGTCACATAAAGTACTCAATAAATAATTGCTAAATTGGATTAAACCTGGATCTATTCTTAAGTGTATAAATATAGGTTATTCACACAAAACATATATATAATAGACAAAGGGAAATGCATGATTAAATTTGATTTTTGCTGTTATTTTTGCTAAATTAATCATGCAAATTAATGCTAATACAAAGCTTATCCATGCTATGATAATCACAGGACAGTTAACAAAGAATGAAAACCATAATTATGAACAACAATGATGATGATGATAATGCAATGACTACTACTACTTCTATTATTATTATTATTATTATTATTACTCCAACCATAAAAACTAGTTCTGAAATACAAAAACTTAGTTTAGGATTAATTCTCAGACACACATGGAGAAAAAAAAGTGATTTGTTGTTCTTTGATGTTTTCTTATCTTTTCTTTTGTAAAATAAGTTTTATTATTGCTTTTTGAAACAAAGTCCTTTATGTTTATTAAGCCCTCGTAATAAAGAAAAACAAGCAAAATCTTGGCTTAGCTTCTACAGACATAGCTCATAAGGATATTCTTAGTGCTCTTTTGTAAGGTATTTTCATCATGTTTGTTTTTTAATACTCCACTTTATAAACAAAGCTATATATTTATTTTTCTGAGAAAAAAATGGATTATAGGGGACATAGCAATTAGCCTCAAAGTATGGAAAATCTGAGTTCAAATTTCTCCTTGGACAAATGCTAGCTGTGTGACCCTGAGTAAGCCATGGAACCTCTCAGTGCTACAGAAAACTCTAAATTATAGATAATCAGAACTGGTAAAATTTCTTCAGTGGGAATAACCTGTATCAATTTTTTCTTATTAAGGTTTTAGGCAATAAGCATTTCTGTGCTTAATGGCAAATATTCTGAGATCCAAATGTACCCTCAATATTTTTGTTGATCCATGACTTGGAAGCAAGGCAAAGTTAGCAGCACTACTTCTTGAACACATCTAATGCTTTACATTGAATATGATATAAAGCAGGTCTTGGCAAATATATGCCTGAGGGCCAAATGCAGTTCATTGCAGGCTTTTATACAAAAGCTAAGAATGATTTTCTACATTTTTAATGCTATAAAACTTTATTTACAAATGTAAAAATAACCCTATTCCTAGCTCCTGGAGGTAATACAGAACTAGCTGTGGTTTGCCAACTCCAGATGAAAAGCATAAAACACCGCTTTAGTATAATAACATCATAATGCCAGTGATGGGAATAATTTTAGCAGAATCTCAGAACTGAAATTCAATTCATGTTATCTAGGCCAACCTGGCCCCAAACAGGAATCTATTCTCCAATATTCCTGGTAAATGGCTATATTATGTTTGAAGACCTTTAATTAATGGGGAAACCCATACTACATTTCTTCAAAAACTTGAAGAAAATTATTGTACTTTCATGAAGAAGAAGAAGCCAAATATATCTCTTCAAGCCACAGATCTGAAACTCTTTTTTCAAGACAAAATTCTGACTGCTATGAACACCAGCAGTAAAAATGCGGGGTTCTTGGGTCCATATCTGGGATACCACACAGGATCAGTAGTTTCCATAAGTAAACTGAATACAGATCTTTTTATTAAAATTATCATTATAATTGTAAAATATACATTGGGTTTGAGGAGGGGAATGGCAGGGGAAGAGAAGAGAAGGAAAGGCGTCATTCCTGCTGTCTTTGATTTGTTTCTGCACAGTTTAAACTATGTTCTAGTTAAATTAAATCTATGCTCTATAAAATCTATGGTTTGGGCCAGGCATAGTGGCGCATTCCTAAAGTCCATGCAAGTTAGCGTATGTGTGGGAGAATGGAGGCTCCTTGATTGATTAAGTCAGGAATGGAGGAACTATGTTGCCCAGTCCAGATCAGAAAAGGAGCAGATCAAAGCTTCCACGCTAATCAGCTGTGGAGTTAGATTTATAAGCAGTCATTGCACTTCCAGACTAGAGGAGATAGAGAAATTAGTTTCAAAAATAAACAAAAAATAAAAACCTATGGTTTGCTATCCACTGCCACACTGAAAATCCCTCCTTTTTGATGTTCTCTTTTTAAGGTTATTAATGACCACAAAATATGCTTTGGACAATTTTCTTCTAGATACATATGCTTATGTTTTCTCCCAAGTGAACCTGACATCAAATTACCCAGTCTAGTTTCTAACTGGAGAGCTACTTTTCCAATACTTCTGACCTCTAATCTAGTTTTGTAGCACCTTCAAGTTTCATTAATGTCCTTATGTTCCCTGTTTCAGAAAGCAAAAATTGCATCCTTCACACCAACTCTTGGACTTTTTATTAATCTATGCTTCCCCTTTATTAGATTCTTATTCTATTTTTCACTAATACTTGATCTACTTTACTTCATATAGTTGTGAAGAAAGAGCTACATAAAGTTTAAAGTACCATATATAATCACTACTATATATAGTATAATGTAATATAATATGTTCACTACTATAAGTTATATAATCACTACCATAAGTTTGTAATTTCCCTTCCCTATTGCCAAGATAGCATTCCCAAGATAGCATTTTTCTCCTTTTATTCAAAAATATAGAAATGGTATGATCTTTAGCTTACTTATTCTCACAATATTGAGGGTATAAACCATCTTATATTCTCTTTTAAATTAAAATCTAAAAGTCAGTCTTCCCTGGACTCAATTTCTTCATATATCAAGTGAAGAAGCTAGACTATGTGACTTTTGGAGGCATGTCAACATGCCTTCACCTCAACATCCCTGTATCTTTCCAAATACTCCTTTTGCTGGTTATTGCATATATGTATGCCAAATTAGAATGAAAGCACTTGAGGTCAGATTGCTTTTGTATTATTTGTGTTTATTATGGTGTCTGGTACACACTAAGCAATTAGTAAATGCTCTTTGCATTCATTCTAGCTCTTGATTTATGATTCAAAGTTCCTGTTTCATAGATTAAAATGTTAGTCTGCAATAATACTTCACTTCTGTCTGGACTTAAGGTTTACAAAATGTTTTATGTGCATCAGATCTCATTTGGTTCTCACAAGACTATCACTATCCCCATTTTACAAATAAGGAGACTGAAATTTAGCAAACTTAAATATTTTCCCTGGGTCACATAATTAGTAAATGGGTGAGTCAGGATTCTCTCCCTTTCCTAGCCCACTTTTAGGCACCTCTCATCAAAAAGATTTCCCAGATTTTTACCAACTTTCCTCCAAAAATTTCTTGCCATATGTTTATGGGACTGTTTTCATTTTACAAAACATTTATTGTCTTTTTTTGTCTTCTACAATAAAATTCAAATTACTAACCTCATTTTTAAAAACTCTATTTAGTAACCATTCTTTGCTATTTATCATTTCATGAATGCAGTCCAAATATTCCTCTATCTATTTACATAACTTTGTTTTCTTTAACACTCAGACCTTTGATTTAAAAAGACTTTTTTTGGTTATTGGATCTTACTGCCCTTGGGATCCAAATGTCTTCTATGAACTACTCAGCCTTAGCATGCCATTAGTATTTAGGAAATAATGACATTTAGCTAATTACAAGAAAAGACAGTATTACAAACACAGTACCCTGGCCATTATCTTCCTAAAAAGCAGTCGGCACTTACCCATCACCTACCAGCTAAACAGGACCAGCTGTATCATGGCCAGTCTCCTTGGTGAGAATAGCTGGATGGCTCAGGAAAGAAGCTAAGAGGCCGGCCACCTTGAGAAATCTCACATTTTAGGCATAAGATATGGTTGGCATCCCGATTCCCCTGACAAAGTCTGCAAAATGTTCCTATAAAATACTGCCATGGTGCATGAAAAATCTGCCTATGAGCAGACACTATGACGAACCTGGATGAGGAAATTGAGCAGAGACACATTTGAAGCCTGAACCAAATCTTTGAGCAGATGGAGCTAGGAAAAAGCAAAGGGCACTCTGGTGACTAAATTTTTAGTCTTCCCAAATCAGGAAAAATGGAACTGAGAGGGATCTCAAGGTTATCTGGCTAAAACTCTCATCATAATAAAAGTATTTTAATTGCCCAAGCCAAACTCTTTGGAAAAATGAAAGTGCCTGTGAATGCATTTTGCCAGATACAGTTGCTGAGAGGGCCCAAGTAGGTAAGGTTTATATAAAAGCCTTACTTCTCTCTTAAAGGATGACAGTAGTTTGGCCCTGGTCATGCTCAAAGTATGTGTTCAAGTTGAGAATGCCTCGTTCTAAATTACCTCTTGAAACAGCCTCTGGATACTTTCATGATCAAGAATAAAATTAAATCAACTGAGCCCTTAATGAGGTCTGCCCTTCAGCTTGGCAGTGGATGACTCAGTCAGACTTCCAGGGCTGAGAACCTTAGGTTTCCATGCTCATCTCTCACCAGCATTTTTCTTTAGCCCTGACCTGGGTTGCTTAAAAAACAAAATAAAAAAAAAAAACAAAAAACCAAAAAACAACTTCTCTTTTCCTCATTTTCACATTCACAGTCCAAATTCAATTGGCCTTATTTGATGCTATCTCAGCTCAGACACTGACTGGGATATCTTTCAAATTGCTGACCAAGTCAGAGAAACTTTAATTATTCATTTCCTTATCATATTCTTTGGCTGAGTTTATTCCTAATTAGCCTGTGGTTTCATTTATAACAGGAGAAGAAAGACACCTGTTTCTACCACCACTTAAAATGTTGTTTTCTAGTTCATTTATTTGTGGGTGTATATAATAAGGAGCAACCTCATATAGTGGGAGAGAAGGCTGACTGTGGTGTCCAGGAGTCTTGATTGAAGTCCTTCCTCTAACATGCTATGTTTGTGATTATGGGAAAATCACTTATCCTTGAAGCCTTGGGCAACTCCATAATACTGTACATATATTGAATTTAACATATTTAACATGTATTGGACTACCTGCCACTAGAAGAGGGGGTGGGGGAAGGAGGGGAAAAGTTGGAACAGAAGGTTTTGCAAGGGTCAGTGTTGAAAAATTACCCATGTATATGTTTTGTAAATAAAAAGATATAATTTAAAAAAAAACAAGAAAAAAAAGAACATAAATACTGAAGAAATCGCAGGTCTGGACCTCTCCCCTTGCTCTTTAGCTGGGAAAAAAATAAAACAAAAACTCCAATCTCTTTTATCTCTTTGTTTCAACCCTGGTTATGAAAACTGTTGAGGTAAATGGAGGATAGGCCAGACCCTATTTCTTCTCCAAGAAGCTGATCTTTGTTAAGGGTCATTTATGTGAGGGTTTTCCTTTTCTCCATGCTATCCTCCTGCTGTGGGATGTGTTTTCCAGCTTTTGTTACGTGTTGGAAAACTGAAGTTTTTCTTCTTCCCCTTGTTAACAGTGACTCTCAACCTGTCATGGGCTGTGAAATGTGAGGTTTCAAGACTTAGACATGGAAGAAGGAGGATATACACTCTTCTGCAAGATTCGGCAGAAGTTCCATATAGACTGCAAGTCCATGATGGAATGAGGGGCTTGGGTGGGAATTGAAGGGGTGGAGGAGAGAGCGAGGTGATGAAGGAAAAGAAAGCATCTCATTAGGTGGACACTGAAGCCTACTTGACAGATGGACAAGATATATCTGGGACTGGATTTTTTTTTTTCAATCTACCACATTCTTTCACTGAATTGATAAGCCCTCCTTTGTCTCAAGATTCATCAGTAAGCATTAAGAGTTATCAAGCAGTTATCCTATTTTAAATAGGATATCAAATAAGCCTTTCTATACCATGAGGGGACTAGATACCGTAGAAAACCAGAGTTTGAATTCTTATTTAGATATTAACTAACTGTTTGGTCATGGGCATGACAACATGTACACTCTCAGACTCAGTTTCCTTATCTGTAAAACAGGCTTAATAATTGCATCCACTTTACAAGGCTGTTGTGAGGAGCAAATGAGATAACATATGTCATATGATGTATCTTCTGTAAACCTTAAAACACAGTAGAAATGTTAGCTTTTGAATATTACAGATGGATCTAAAAATAAGATGCCCTGACGTAAATCTGTATTTAAGAAAAAAAACTGTAAAATGCATTTAAGTGAAGAATTAAGTAATTAAAGCATGTGATGCAGAGTCCAAATATTATTCTTAAAGTAAGAAATTTCTGTTTAAAAATTCAGGTTGGTACAGCATTCATACATTCGGAGGAGGAAAGTAGACTGCCTCTTCCTCAACAATTTTTACTTGGGATAGTGCAGAATGACAAGCTGAGGGAGCCAGGGGCCAGACACCATTTGTCAGTGACAGCTGTTTAGACAGTTGGGGAGAGCCAAGCCTTGCCTCCTTCTAACTCCCTTGCCAGCCTTTGTAGCTGACCTTTTCTATCGCCTATGACTGGCAGACTCTGGGAATGACCTCCAAAGTTAGAAATTTCAGAGTCACTTTTGACTCATCATTCTCCCAGTCCTCCAGACTTCCAAACTGTTGCCTAAATCCAAAGCCTTTCACTGCTCAACACATCTGAAATCCATCTACATTCTCCCTCTTCCAGCCAAAGAGGTGAAGGATCATCTTTATTTTTCTTTCAGCCCCATTTTCAATGATGTCAAGAGGGACTGTTCTTCATATTTGAATCCCTAGTACCTAAAATAGTGCCTAGTGTATAGTAGGTACTTTAAAAATGCTTGTTGGATGCGTTTTTGATTTCCTTCACAAGCTAATTGTACAATATTTCAGAGCCTGATTCTTTTTGTACAGCAAAATAATGCTTTGGTCATGTATACTTATTGTGTATCTAAGTTCTATTTTAATATATTTAACATCTACTGGTCATCCTGCCATCTAGGGGAGGGGGTGGGGGGGGTAAGAGGTGAAAAATTGGAACAAGAGGTTTGGCAATTGTTAATGCTGTAAAGTTACCCATGTATATATCCTGTAAATAAAAGGCTATTAAATAAAAAAAAAATGCTTGTTGGGTGATTGCTTGCTGTCAAAAAATCATAAACTATTTTTGACTGTCAGATTTGACTATCAGAATTGGTTGGTTCTTTAAAATTTATCTAGTCCAAGACTCACCCAGATTAATACTAGTTAGTAGCTGATCTATATGAGAACACAAGTTTCTTGTCTAATATGCTATCTATTTACACTTATTGTCTCTGATTTGCCCCTATCTTCAAAGCAATATCATGTTTTGGGCTTTTTGACAACACTAAATATCCCTCACACTTGATCCTAAGATCCATTGGATGTTCATTTTCCTGGTTTCCTTCTTCTTGGTAGTTTCTTTGACTATTCTTTTAATCCTATGTTGGGGTATTACATTTCCAGCGGTATGGCTGGAAAGAATTATTTAGATAGAGGTTATCTAGTCAAACTATTCTTTTCTTTCATTTTAAAGATGAGGAAACTGAGGCCCACAGAAATCAGATACCCAAGATTGTATAGATTGTAATCATCAGAGTTAGGATTTGAATCCAAGTCTATAAACTCCACAGTCACACCCTTTCCACTGCATCTATCACAATGTGTTTTAAGTCAAGGATAGCCTTCCTAAACTAACATCTTTAACACTCACCATCCTTTCCATTATTCATATAGTTCTTAAGGTTCAAGAAGACCCCTTCTAGGTAATTGGAAAAGGGGAGGTATTTTGCCCACTAAAGTGGAATTCCCCCTTAATTCTCTGCCCTGCCAAGGGCACTTATCCCTTTGCTTATGTAAGTACAGAAAGTACTACAGAGTAGGGTGGGTATAGAAAGCATTGAATTAGGAGTCAGGAGATCTGCAGCCTAATCTTGGCTCCCAAACTTTGTGAGGTTTAGGCAAATAGCATCCTGTAGCCAGTTTTCTTCTTTGAAATGGGGATAATGATATTATCGAT
This sequence comes from Sarcophilus harrisii, assembly GCF_902635505.1. Classification (NCBI taxonomy): domain Eukaryota; kingdom Metazoa; phylum Chordata; class Mammalia; order Dasyuromorphia; family Dasyuridae; genus Sarcophilus; species Sarcophilus harrisii. The sequence continues at coordinate 230,364,619 of NC_045430.1, forward strand.
TTTTGTGAGCATCTAATGAGATAATGTAATATATCTAATGAGATATCTGTACCTTGAAAAAATGCTACACAGATATAGAATATTATAGTTAAGATCAACATAATAATATCTGTGCATAATTGGGCAAATTAATGAAAGGAAAGAGAGATAAAGGGAATCTAAAAGATTGCTATTTTCTCATTTTCTGAAGAGTATTGTCTGGGAGTATAGTCATATACTTGGGATTAACTCAAAAGATTACCTTCAACTACCTCTGCCTCCCTTGGTTTGTAGGCTGTATATTCAACAAACATTTAATAATTTATCAAGTACAGAAGAGGTGTTCTTGGAATTGGAAATGGAAGAAAAAAAAGATAGAAACTGTTCTATCCTCAATGAGCTTTATATTCTATTAGAGTGGGGGTATCAATATAAATAAATAGAGAATTAAATGCAAAACATACAATACAATTTCTGTTGAGGGGGACTTATAATTCGAGGTCAGTAATCAATTAATAAATATTTATTAAGTGTCTATTAAATGCCAGGCAAAAGATTGGACTTAGTATAGGATATGGCACTTGAGCTAACTATTAGATGATTAAATTAGATGATTTCTAAGGTGCTATATTTGGTAACCAGAAAGACAAGGTCAGGTTCTACACACGCGTTAATAGCACAAAATTTAACTAGGGGTCAAACCATGGGCCTATTATGACTCAAGAAACCTGCACAGTGTGCATCAAAAGCATACACACACACTGAGAGCTATGGCTGTTGGTCCTCCATTTGAATATAACATTGGGTCTCATCATCTGACTCTGTTTCTCCTTTTCAAAAGTTCAGTGTGGACCACTTGTGTAATCAATTATGTAAACCATGACTTAAGCCTCTCACATCTAAGAGCCATGAATCTAAGAGCAAAACATTTAAGACATAAAAACAATGTAATGAAGAGAAAATAAAGCAGTAGACTCATAGTTTGCTTGTCTGTGTAAAGTTTAAAAGGAATATAACTTTCACCATTGAGAATCCTTTAATCTAGTGGATGAAACATAAAAATAAATTACTATAACATAGATATGATAAAGTATAGAAAAGGTCCACATGGAAATCTATGAAAAAACGAAAGAATGGAAGATCCCTACTAGCTGGGGAGTGGGGTGGGAGGCCAAGGAAGATTTTACAGAGAAGCTAGACCCTAATTAAGCCTGGAAGAAAAGGAAGCATTTAAATAATGAAGATGTATAAGTTCGTGCAACATCCATTTCAGACATAAGCCATAACATTAATCAATCAACAAACATTAATTAAACACCTAGGCACCACTTTATAACATGAACCAAGGCATGGAGATACATAGAGAAGGCAGAATGAGAACAAAGGGTAGGGAGTAATCCATTTTGGCTAGAATTTAAACAATCAAGTGGTGGGAGTGAAAGAAGGGTACACTAGTTGTGGAGGCCTCTGGTGACCAGAATGAAGTTTTCAGAGAATAATCAAAGTTGTGTTCTTTTCAAGCATGGGTAATTATTATAAAAAGAGTCAATAAAGTATTAGCCTGAATAAAGGCTAAAATGAACATATAAGATACAGATACTTTTAAAATATGATAACAATTGTTTATAGGCAATTTGGGGGTCTTACTAACTCTTCCATCTCATTCAACCCCATAATCAATCAGTTTTCAACTCTTGTTGATTGTGTTTACAAAACATACCCTTCTCTCTATTCATAAAACTGTTGCTTTAATTCAATCATCTATTGCCTCTCAATTGGACTATTATAATAGCTTCTGACTTGGTCTACATGTTTCCATTCTCTCTCTAACCTATCTATCACATAGCTTCCAAAATCATTTCTCAAAGCATAGATCTGACACATCATTTTTCGGCTCTAACAACTTCAGTGGCTTCTTATTGCCTCTTTAAACACCCTAGCATTTACAATCCTTTTTATTCTGACTTTAGCCTTTTTTTCTAGATATAGTCCACTTTCCTCTCCTTCTTACCAGCTCTTTCCCAATCAAATTGGCCATGACATTTCACTTCCTGCACTTAGGGAATACACCCTCTTCCCATCTTGGGAATCTTTAACTTCCAATAAGTCTCCCTTCTGATCCCATCTTCTCATCCTCTTACCTGTAAGTGGCTTTTTCCTTCTGTTTCCAGCATAATGCCTCAGAAAGATTAGATAATAAATGGTTGTTGACTGGTCTGTTTTCTATTATGTCCCCTTTAGTAGAATTTAATTCCCTTAAGGCCAGAGATTGCTCTTTTCTTTGCATCTCTAGCACCTAGGATAGTACCTTTCACAAAGTAGGTGGGTCAGATTCCTGTGCCAAAGGGCTTCATAGAAGAATTAAATAAACTAGTTAGTCCTTGAGAAGAAAACAGACTCTTTTATTTGATAACTAAAGGGGAAAGCTATATACCTTAGAAAGAGACACCCAAGGGAATGGGCAGCAAAGGCAATAAGAAGGGGTATACAGTAGCCCCTAGACTCTGCTTTATACTGGGTCACAAACTAACTTCCTCAAACTGCAGCCAGGATACTCCTATGTTTAAGGCAGAACTGGGAAGACATAGATAAGTAATGGAACCAAAGTGCCTTGAGTACAATGCTTTTCTGGACAAGGAAGGAAGACACAATGCTCTGGATCTCCTGGGTCCACGCTCCAAGGCAGCTGCAGAAGCTCCATAATTAGCTCAGCCTAGGAGCTAATAGCAATATTGGATCCAGTGTTGAAGTTCCTTTTATAAGAAGGGAAAAGGTCTGGAGAGTATGATTGGGTTCTCTCTTCTGAGTTCACAGGCTAATCAGAAAGGACACAATTTGTAGCCTGGAACATTTCAAGAAGAGATGTTTGCGAATACTGTGTGTGATAGGGAGCACTGGGAAGAGAGATTTGGGGAAGAGCAAGGTTAACAGAGAAGGGACAGGACAGAATTAAGTGGGTAGATGGAAGGAAGGGATATAACTGAGAAATAGGAGTCTGGAGGATATGGAAAGGTAAACCCGAAATTGCCCAGAACTCAATTATAAGGCTGTCCCATCAGAAATATTTATTGAATTAATTGAATAACACCTAAAGTTCTTTAGGATTCTAGAAAGCATTTTATTCCTACGTAAAAGTAATTTTTAAAAGGCCATTAAGCATTCTGTTTATAATCCAGTATCTATTATTAATGTATTTGATAAACTCTTCATGGTATGTACTGGGACCAGAGATTTCATTTGCATAAGGACCTCCTAGATGAAGGAACTTCCTCCCTCCAGGCAGCTTGTCTTAAAGAGCTGTCCTGAATACTGAGAGATTAATGACTCACCTGAGATAATTCACCCAGTCTGTGCTAAAGGTAAGACTTGAACCCAAATCTTCCTGGCTTTGATGCCAGCTCCCTATCCTCTCTACCACCCTGCTTCTCCACAATTCTCTCACACAGCAGAAAACTCTTTATTTGATAGATAAAGAAAATGAATCTTTGAGAGTTAGTGGAAAAAGACTGTAAAGATCACCACACTCAGCTTCTTTATTTACAATGAGAAAAATAGAACTAGAAAGACCTGGAGGAGAGCACTTGACTGCACATCAAGAGGTTCCTGTTTTATATTTGGATGGCCCCTCAAAAAAAAAAAAAAAAAAGAGAAAGAAAGACTCAATGTGAAGAGCTAATAGCTGAGATGTAGCAGTTACTCCATTTATTCATTCCCCCAAAGCTACATAAATTGATTATCATCCACATATGTGGTATATGTGTATGTGTATGCATAGCATGGGGTAAGTCTGATGGAGGAGGTCATCTATCAGAAAGTCAGATCCCAAATGCTTAATATTACAGCAATAGCACCATTGATGTAGGACTTGAAGGATTTTGAAGTGATTTACACTTCCTGTCTCCTCCCTGCATCCCAATGACACAATCTGTATTGACTCCTGGCTCCTCCCCAAACTCAGTTAATCATCTCAGGCCTCAGTTTCCCTAGCAATCCTTTTTTTTCTCTCCCCCAAATCTCTTTTCTCCCCAGTTCTGACCAATTACACAATACCATCTCTAACCTCTTCCCCCTCGAAATCCTACAATACTTTTCATTTCTCTGTGCTTAAATCCATTTAGAACCCCATTTTTATATACTTACTCAGCAGCACTACAAAGGAGGCAAGATCAGAGAGTTTCCAGCAAAAGATTATTTTTTAGCACCAGAAATCAAGCATAGTGTCACAGAAGAATTGAGCGGTGATAGCCACACTTGCGAACAGAAATCCACATAAATTATTTCTGCTCTTTAGGCTTGATTGAATATGACAACTCCTATTTCTATTGACCCAAAGAATCACAGGGCACCTCCTGTGCCCTGTTGTCAGGGATAGTAATCCACATGCTTCCAGGGAAATCCCTTTTCTGCAGGAAGAATGCCTCTCTTAAGCCCCTTGCTGCCTACAAGGCTGTGATCACGAAGCCTGGTGAACCCATCCAGAGGCAATCTCAGTAAGAGTCAGTTACCACTGGGTGGCCCTTTTTCTAGCAATTAAAACAGTAAACCTCAAGTTCCTTCCTGTCCACAATGCTCTGCTATCTACTGTGCAAACTGAATCAGGAAGGAAATTGATAATCTTAGAAAAACATCAGTGACAGGCTCACATAGACATGTCTATTCAGCCATGGTATACCAGTTAGAGCAAAACTGTTCTCCCCCTTCCAATCCCTTGTTTACATAGAGTCCAATGAAATGGAAACAAAATAAAGAATTTGCAGGTCTGGCTTTTTTCTACTGTTTGAATATTTGATGGACACCTGGCCACTCTGTACCTGGATGTCTTATCCCATACCCCACCCTCCCTATAGCTAATAATAGCTTTTATGTAACATTTACATAAGACTTTAAGGTTTATAATGCACTTTTTATATTAATGAATTCAATCCTCACAATAGCTCTGTGACATTAGTAATCCACATTCATAATTCCTGATTTTACAGAAAATGGAAAACATTAAGTGACTTGCCTATGGTCCCAGATCCCAGAAGTATTCAAATTCCCCTAATTCTGATCAAGTAATATAGTGCAGCAGAAATTCAGGATTCAGATTCATGACTTCCTGAATCCAAGCCCTGATTGTCAGTTGAGCCATCTAGCTGTCATATCATCAGGAAAATCTGACACTTACTTGGGACCTTCCTTTGCTGTTGGAATAGAACTGGATTTTTCCATGATAGGTTTTAAGAGTTCCCCTCTCTTTTAAGCCAGCCTTAGAAGGGTCCTACAATAGAAACTTTGTATGTTTTAAAACCATCATGTTCAGCTTAGTGTAGGGAGTTACATTCTATCACCACCGGTACCAGTCCTACTGCCAATCAGCAGCACCACCAGGATGATGACTGTGGTCAGTCTGTGGTGACGAAGAAGCTGAAGAAGATGATGATGATGTCTACAACTACTATTAATAGTACTAGAAAATAGGGACTGTGTTTGATTTCACTGGTCTAGGGAGCCCCTTCTACCAATGCAGATTAGTGCGTTCTCGGTAGCTCACGATCTTGGAGAACTACCCAAAGCACAAAGAGATCAGAGCTATTAGGAGTCAATTTTCTTGCCCATATGGTGTTTTTTACTCAGTAGAATGTAAGTCTTTTAAGCATAGGTAAAGCTGGGTGAGGGGGCACAATAAATCTGAGCTCAAATCCAGCCTCAGACACTTACTAGCTGTGGGATTCTGGACAGGGCACTTAAACTCCATCTACTTTGGTTTCCTCAATTGTAAAATGAAGATCATTGTGTGGACTAGGTAAGATAATATTTGTAAAGCACTTAACACGGTGCTTGGTACATAGCAAATACTTGACAAATATTTACTTGTTAACTGAAGTATCTGGTAAAGTCAAGATCTGAACTCAGGTTTTCTAATTCCCTGTGCAGCATTCTTTCTACGTCACTATACTGCTTTATCAGAATGTGAACTCCTGGAGGGCAGGGAGTAGTTTCACCCTTTTTTTTTGCATCCCTTATGCATACAGTAAGTGCTAGGTAAATGCTTGCTGACTGACTCCCATGAGAGGCTTGCCAGGAGTCAGAGATTACAAGGATGTTCATCAATGCCAGCAGAGAAGAAAATGATACCCTCTCACCTAACATCAGTGTATGAAACCATATAACAGTATAGGAACTATTAAATACTGCAATAATAATTAGCCTTTATACATAGTGATTTAAGTTTTTTGTTTTTTTTTAAGAACTTTACATATGGTATCACATTCGATGCATACAACAACCCTGTAAGGTAGGTGTTATTGTTATACCCATTTTATAAATGAGATTTGCACACAGAACAATGCACATATATACATTTAGAAAAATGTAGCACAATGTGCACATGCAATGCAATATCCATGCCTGGATGCATAGATACACCTACCCCCCATTTCACACTTAAAAATCAAAGTGGACACAAACCTAACATTCCCCATAGGGAATTTATTGGAGAAATATATAACGCTCTGTTACCTCTCTCATTTTTATTTGAATTTTCAGCCTTCCTTTCTGCTAATGGAAGTTCCAGCATTATCAGAAGGTTAGGAAAAGATTTTCTGCAGGACAGAGGAGCCTGCCCAACCCATATGACATCACATTGCCTCAGGAGCCACGTCTAGGACTCTAAATAAAGTCAGACCTGGTCATGATCCCCAGCACTGCATCCCTCTGAGTATTTTTTCAATCTGTCCCTTTATTCACAACTACATATGGCAGCTGAGGTCAGAAACAGGATTTTGCATTACATATGTCCTGGAAACAGTTGGCAGCTGCCAGTCAGACAAGACTTAAGCTGTTTACCAATTATTAAGCCTGTAGAGTACAAATGGGGGAGGAGGAGAAGGGAGCCCATGCCCACATCAAGTGATCTCAGTTGCCTTAACTGGGCATTAAATAATCATTTGGCCTGGAACATATTTTTTTGCCACGGCGGAGTGAACCCATACATATAAATACTTTTCTAAAACATTTGTTGGGTTGATCTAATTTTGTGGCGGATATAAAATACACATGCTTACACATATACACACACATTTACACACTTTTTTCCCCTTCTCTAAACCCTGATTTGGGGAGGGAAAGGATGATAGATGTAGGCAAAGAAAACTCCAATATCAAATGTAGAAATCAACATATTTATAGAGGAATGCTATAATAATATGATATAATAAGACAATTAGGGGGAAAGGAAAAGAACTTATATGTTCTAAAATGTTTAGAGTGGCCATCTTTCTCTTGGCAAAGAACTAGAAATTTCAGGGATGTCCATCAATTGGAGAATAGATAAACAAGTTGTGGTATATGAAAGTCATGGAATACAATTGTACTAGAAGAAATGATGAGCTCAATGATCTTAGAAGAACATTCAAGGACTTATGTGAAATTATGAAGAACAAAATGAGCAGAACCAAGAGAATGTTGTCTATGGTAACCTCAATGCTGAATTAAGAATAATCTTGAGTGAATAAGTTATTTTAATTAACTTTAAAGAACATAAGAAGAAAGATGCTATCTGCATTCAGAGAAAGAACTGATAAACAGAAGTATGTATAGAATAATTTTACATATATATGTGTTTATAAGTGTGTATAAATATACAAAGAGAGAATACATAGATATGCGCACACCTATTTGGGTTTAATGATAACTATCTGTAGGGCAGGGGAATGGAGAAAAAAGGGAAAACATTTACATGATAATTTTATTGTATATTCTAAAGGAATAAGAAGTTGTGCATAATACAATTAGAGTTTTATGAGCAATCATCTTTTTAATAGTACTCTTATAGAAATGCTTGTTTTATTCTATAAATTAAAAATAAAATTAAAAAAATTCTTCTTGTAAAGCAGTCAATAGTTTGAGTGAAAATGCTCCATTATTATAAATAGTTATGTGGGGAGATGTGATTTTGATGGGCAGAAAGGTATAACAAAAGGCAGTATGCTAGAACAAAGAATTAAGGACTGGACTGCCAGAACCCAGCCTCCCAATCCACCTTAATCCTTTAAATCTTGGTGCAAACTGATGTATATGTATGAAAACCAGAGCATTATGAGAGTTGAAAAGAAGCTTATTAGCCTAGGTGCACCAAGTTCTTTTGCATTTTTGTTAAGTGGAATCTCCAATATGTTCTGAAGTAACATAGACTAATAATTAGGTATTTGAAAGGAAGTTTCTCATCTTAAATCAGATAAGAAATTAGGATCAAGGAATAGAGCCCAGTAGGGGGAAACAAAATTCAAAGAACAAACCAACTTTATCCTAAACCTTCTTCTGGATATGGATGTATATTCCTTGGTCATATCTGATAGAACTTAGTTCCCTTTTAAACCTGTAGTGGCTAAAAGTTACACTCCAGCAGATGGGAGCAGAGAGCCCATGCAGTAGATTTCTCAGCCAAAAAATATTTAGTGGCAGAGGCATCCAGCATTGCACGAATGTGGTATCCAGCATTGCACAAATGTGCTGAAAGAAATAGAGAACCCCAGGTTAGCTGAGAAAGCAATTCACCTGATAATATAGTCAAAGGACACTAGCAGCAATGTGCATCAAAAGTTTGAGTTGCCCTGGACAACAGGATACGCTGGCACCCTGGCCATATGCAAGACCTGTGTGTCTTGCAATACATGTTCCCTAATCAAATGTGTTCGTTATATACGCTTCCTCCCCAACTGGTACAGAAATAGAAGAGTATGCTCCGATGTGTCTAGGGGAAATATCTCTTGTCATTTATCTTGCTGTGTTGTTTAATTAAATGTCTTTTGCTTTGAACTATTGTGTCTTCTGGTTGACTGGTAAATGAAAAATGTCAGTGGGGGCTTATGAGCTATGGTTTAAGTGGCTGCTAATCCACACCCACCATAGACCTCAAATGGAGGGTAATGTTTGAGAAACAAGATCTGGGCTGTACACTTAACATTTGAAATTTTGATACTATGGGCTATAAATTTCCCAGTAGATTCAGAAAACCATAAACTAGGATGGTTATGCATACTGTCATCATCATACAGTATCAAGACATATAGCATTCCTTAGGAATATATAGCCATAGTGTAGAAAATCCAGAGCACCATCATAAGAAATTAATTTTCCTTCTATTCTCTTGCTATTGAAACTTATGTGTTACCTTCTCTCTCTCTCTCTCTCTCTCTTTCTCTCTCTCTCACACACACACACACACATACATACACAAACATACACATACACACACACACACACTTTCCCCTCAAATTCTACATAATTTGATAGTGGGTTTGTAGGTTGTTAATTTACTGGGAGATTTGTAATCCCTTGAGTAAGAAGATACACTAAATATAATAATCTTGCTCTGGCTGGGGCCAAAGTAATCAAAATGTAATTGCTGTAAATTTGCTCATTTCATACCTATGTTTGACTGAAAAGAGACAATAATTCAAGAAATAATGATCTGGAAGAAATGATCCCTTAAGCTGGACAGAGGCATGAAGAAAACAGATGCTTCTGGAGGCATTGTGGGTGCAGAAGGCAGGAGACAGGATGAAGTTTTGATAAAACAGCCACCTGACAACCCACTAAAACAGATAAAGCTTTGGAGAAGCAACTGGAGTGGAACTGTGTACAAAAGAGGGGTTTGAGAGATTATTTAGAGGTGAGTTGTCTGTAAAAACTCATATGCTACAGGTGCATTACTATTATGCATCCTGAGAGATGAAGTAGAGTGACATAGTTATTCTCAGAGTGATCATTTTATTGGGTAGCTGTCCAAAACAGAGAGGTAAAGCCTTTCCTTGCCAACTGGCTAAGAAGGTAGTGCTAATTGTAACCCTACCAATGAGTAGGGCTAGGCAAACTGAAGAGACAGTCAAGAATTCTTATAGTGTCATGAGGGAAAGAAGGAATCTGACTTGAAGCTCAGAAAGGAAGATATATAGATGGCATTTCACCCAGTCCAAGGTAGCAGTTTAGTCTAATGGGAACTAGGGCTAGCCTGTTCCAATGTCAGGATAAAAGCCAAGTAGATTAATTCTTATTGGTTTTTGAGGTTATTGGTTTTCTAGGCAATTAACAGTTTCATTAGAATTTACAATATAAAATATATATACACACACACACACATACATCTTTAAATATACATAATACATATACATATATAAACACAAAAGTATATATATATATATATATATATATATATATATACACATATGTGGCTGAGTACTTATTATATGTCTCTATGTCTATACATATATATCTACACATATACATATTTATGTATATATTTAAGTTATCAAGCATTTATTCCCTCAATGGAAAAAAAGGAAAAAAAAAAACTTGTAAAAATAATCATAATCAAGCAAAACAAATTCCCGTATTGGCCAAAAAATGTCCATCAACTTTTGTCTAAAGGGTAACATGCTTTATCATAAGTTCTCTCGAATCATAATTGATCATTGCATTGACCAGAGTTTTTATGTCTTTCAAAAGTGCTTAATTTTACAATGTTGATGTCATGCCTTCTGGAGCATCTTTGTCATAAACTGTTCAAAAATCAGTTGTCAACACCAAGTGCCTAGAACTGTAGAAGAGGACTCCTGATTAACTGTTTGTGATATTCCATCTCTCTGCTGTTTAATTTTGTCTGGGCTGTATCTTATTATTATGGATGCTTTCTCTCATCACTTCTGTCTCTTGGGATTCCTAGTACCAGTTTCAGCTCAAGTGCCACCTTCTACCTGGGGCCTTTCTTGGTCTTCATTATTGTCAGCAGCCTTACTTGAAATGACCCTACTATCTAATTATCTATCTATCTATCTCCTGCCTATCTATATCCATCCATAAATGTATATTAAATACTATATATATATATATATATATATATATATTTTACTTATTTTCATACACATTGTTTTCTCAAATAGAAAGTAAGTTCCTTGAGGGCAAGAACTATTTTCATTTCTATTTTTGCATGTTTAATACTGTACAAAGAGTAATTACTTAATAAGTCTTTGCTGTCTTGAACGGGGAGCAGGGAAAAGTCATTTATTGACTGCTTACTAGATAGATAGTGAAGTAAATAAAGTGCTAGATTTAAATTCAGAAAAAAATTAGTTTAAATTCCTGCCTCAGACATTCACTAGCTATATGCTCCTTAAAGCCTTAGTTTCCCTCTTTTGTAAAATGAGAAGGATATCCTTCTAGTTATAAATTTATCATTCTATGTTCCAGGTATTCTGTAGAACTGAAATAAAGAGAAGCTAAATAATTACCAGTATTTGAATTGCAGGTGAGTTACCTACCTTGTGTATTACAATGCTTACTAAAATGAAATTCCCTCCCATGATAGCAAAACCACTTGTGCTTTTTAAACAACTGTCTATGATTTCAGAAAAGCCTGGAAAAATTTACATGAATTGATGCTGACTGAAGTGAGCAGACTCAGGAAAACACATAAACAATAAATTTGTGTGATGATCAACTGTGATGGACTTGGCTCTTTTCAACAATGAGGTGATTCAAGGCAATTCCAATAGACTTGGAATGGAAAATCCACATTCAGAGAGAGATGACTATGGAAACTGAATGTGGATCAAAGCACAGTATTTTCACCTTTTTTCTCTTTCTTGTGATTTTTCCCTCTTTGCTTTGATTTTTCTTGTACAACATGACAAATATGGATATATCTTTAAAAGGATTGCACATATTTAATCAAATCAGCTTGCTGTTTTGTGGAAGGGGGAGGTAAGGGAAGAAGGGACAAAAATATGGAACACAAAGTCTTATAAAAATGAATGTTGAAAATTGTCTTTAGATGTATTTGGAAAAAATAAAATACTATTGAGAAAAAAAATCAATGAATATTTATTAAGTGCCAAAAAAATAAGCAGCTGCCTTAATGCACCATGTTACAGCCTATATGGTAGGTAAAAGGTAGATGCTTCAGTAGAATTTCAAAGAAGGAGGGGGTCATGGAGCCAGGAATATGGTTTCTGAAAGAGAAAACTTAGCCGAGAGGCAGGACAATGAGCCTTAAAGAAATTGCCCTGAACTGTGTTTCTCAATAGCCTGTCACTTCAGGACAAGAAAAAGTTATATAATAAGCTGGCAATAATGACAATCTTAAGAGTCCCTGATACTCTGGGGCTCTTAAATCTCTTCCCAGAATATCAAGCCAAAAGCAAATTGTCCCTTCCATTTTACTGTGTCAGTCATTTCCCCATACAAGGTCAAGGTTCCCACCCAGAAGTGCACCTGTACTGTGCTTCCTGAGCATCCTTCGTGAGTCTTTCTTTAAGAACAGTTAAATAGGAAGCAGTGATTTCAGCCAAGGGAGGAGGGAGAAGAGGAAGCAGCAGGGGAAAAAGTCATTTGGGAGTTCTTAACATCCTCAGCGGATTGAAGGAATCCACCTTTTGACCCTTTTAAAGTTAGAGCTGTGCAACATTCCAAAAAAACAGCAAATCACAGAACAAAAGGTTGACAGCACTTTTCCCTGTGGGATCATCATCTAGGCTTTTGGAGCTCCTGAGCAAGATTACTGTATTTTCTCATATGGGACCAAAACATCATAGATTTAATAACAGCCAGCATTTATACAATGCTTTAAGATTTGTAAAACCTTTACGAATATTATCTCATTTTATCCTCACAACTCCAAAAAGTAGGTGACATTATTATATCCCCACCTTACAGTTGAGGAAACTAAGATGAACGAAGGTTAAATGATTTGCCTCATACAGCTAAAAGTTGGATTTAAATTCAAGTCTGAGCTGGAGAAGGAAATGGCAGTGGAGAGTCAGACATGACTTAAAAGACTAAACAACAGCTTACTGACTCCAAAACTACTGTTCTATCCATTCCCCTACCCATCCACTCTAGTCATAATAATAACTGCTCACATTTATATAATGATTTAAGATTTGCAAAGTTCTTTATATGCATTATTTCATTTGTTCCTGAATGTCTTAGACTAGATGCGCATTAGATTTTCTTTTAGTTTTGTAGAGATCATCCTATTCTTTAGTTCTAATATGAAGAAATAGAGGCTGGTAGGGGGACTATTAGGACTGAATTAAAGTCTGAGAAAGTATTTACAGCTAGAGATAAAGTAGATGATTAAGGAATCTCAAATTCAGTTAACATGATGCTTCCTAGAAAAGTTATTCAGGCAACTACAGAAATTATTTCATTGTAAAAAAGGTATGTGAATTACTTATAATTAGCATATAAATTATATGCAAATAAAGCTTAAGTACTTTAGGGGCAGAGATGTCAAATTGGAAAAGTACCTGCAAGACTCTCTTAAACCAGATTAAAATGTAATTGGGAAATCCTTAACAAAATAAATAAGAATATGATACAACATTGCTCAGTCATGTCAAACTCTTCAAGATTCTGTTTGGGGTTTTCTTGGCAAAAACACTGGAGTAGTTTGCTGATTCCTTCTCCAGCTCATTTTACAGTTGAGAAAACTGAGGCAAACAGGTTAAATGACTTGCTTGGGGTCCCACAACTAGTGAGAGTCTAGGGTCACATTTGAACCAGATTCCAAGTCCAGTTCTCTATCTACTCCATAATACAATCCAGACAATGTTAGTTTGTGTTTTTCTAAGTCAGTCTGTAAGCTGCATGGATTTCTTTCTTTTTGGGTTTGATGCCCAAATTTGGAGATATTTGGGTTTGTTTAAGAGGTTAGTGTCTCATCCACAATAAGGCTCAATAAACACTTGGCTGATTGAGATGTTTATTTTTTTCAGTGTCTTCAACGATATTCCAATATCTTGAGAGGCAACTTCAGGACCAGGAAGACCTGTATTCAAATCCCATCTCTAAAATATGCTATGTGTAACTATGAACATATCACAGAGACAACTCTCAAGATGATAACTTGCAGAGAATGTGTCAACTGGCATTAATAGAAAGATTTCCCTCATTGAAAAGTCCTTTATATTGATAAAATCCAGTCTCTGTCTATCTCTATTCATTCCTATCTCCCATTGTTCAGTCCTTATCTTTATGATCTTATTTAGACCATCCATTTTCAATTCTCTAAACCAAGAAACCTTTGTGCTATGAGACCCCTTTGGCAGGCTGCTGTAGCTTTCTAAGAATAATGCTCATAAATGCATAAAATGAAATACGTTCACTTACAAAGGGAACCAATATTACTGAAATAATTATCAAAATTCTTTTTTTTTAAACTTCATGAATCCAAGGTTAAGAACCTTCAAATCAAAATGCTGGCAAAATTCAGATCCAGGACAACATATATGAATACTAGGCAGTATTAAATTTTGCTATTGAGGGCTATGGTTTTCTTAATTTTAATAATACCTCAAGGATGAAAAACTATTATGTTATAAGAAATGACAAGCAGGATGCTTTCAGAAAAGCCTGTAAAGACTTACATGAACTGATGCAAAATCAAATGAGCAGAACTAGGAGAACATTGTGCATAATTATAGCAGAATTGTATGATAAAGTACTGTGAATGACTTAACTAATCTCAGCAAAACAATGATCCAGGACTTTTTCTGAAGGATTTAAGATGAAAAATGCACATATCTCCAGGGAAGAATTGATGGTGTCTGAATACAGATTGAAACATACTTTTTGAAACTTTATTATTCTTGGGTTTTTTCTTTGTTTGTTTTGATCTGTTTTCCTCTGCAACAGGGCTAATATGGAAATGTTTTATAATTGCACATGTATAATCTATATAAAATTGCTTGCCTTCTCAAGGAAGGGGAAGGGGAACAGAAGAAGGGAAGGAATTTGGAATCCAAAATTATGAAAAATGAATGTTAAAAGTTTTGTTTACATGTATATTGAGGAAAATAAAAAATGACTTAAAAATAATACTCACGGGAGATAAATAATTTGGAACTTCTTGGTGACTAAAACACACTGAAGACTGATCGTAGGATATTTCATTCTCATTTAGCAGAAGGAATGCTAGATTTATTATCTACTATTTCTTGGGGTTAGCAAAAATTTAAGGGAGAAAATGGTCAATACACATTAAGAGGAATGGTTTACATCCCGGCCATATTTTTTCACACTCATCCATTTTGATATTAAGACAGCTGTTTCCAGAGAAAGAAATAGCTTCCCATGAGGGCAGTGGTTTGATCCCAAGGAATGTCTGATCAACCAATCAGAAGATCAGAAGATGGATATATAGCACATCATTAAATATATATAACTCAAAAATATTTGCAGAATATAGGTTGACTATTTTTCCCTATCATCTATCAATCATCTATCTATCTATCTATCTACCTATCTATCTTATATATATATATATATATATATATATATATATATATATACATATATCTATCTATCTATATATATATATATATATATATATCCACAAATCATCTGTTTGTTTTCTGGTCAGGACGTGTAATTTTTTTTGATTTGGATATTCCATCAAAATTCAGGTAAGCAACTCCTTGGTAGCTTATCTTCTTAGAGAATTGGCCAAGGGACTAAAAAGTTTAGTTACCTGTCTAAGGTCATGTAATCAGTACCTGTCAATGGCAGGACTTGAATCCAGGTTTTCCTGCCTCCAAATCTAGCAATCCACCCATAATATACCCCACTACTACTCAATGCAATGTATAGGGAAGGATTTTTTCTTTCCTTTTTTAGCAGAGAATAATTGTCTTTCTTTATGAATTTTTCAAGAAGAAATTCTGTAAGAAAAGATACTGTTGTTCATATAATTGGCTTTCTTGTTGCTCCTCCCATACAACACTCCATCTCCAGTCTCCATACTTTTGTACTGTCTTCCATCCCTGAAATGCCATCCCCCCTATAATTTGTCTTTCAAAAATCACTAAATTCCTTCAGGACAGCTCAAATGTTAGCTTCTACAGGATTCTTCCTTCTTTTTACACAGCTGTTAGTTCATGGGTCTCTTTCTAACCATGTTCTCTTCCCTCATTAAAATAGTAGCTCCTTGAGAACAGGGACTATTTTTTTTTCTATGTTCAGCACTTGGACAGTGCCTAGCACATAGTAAGTTTGGAATGGATGCCTGCCAATTTGTTGATTGGTTTTCTCTCTCCCTTATACTTCCCAACTTGGATAAATTCTGCTTATACTGCTAATGATCTAAACCTAAAGAAAATGTGTAGGTTCAGACCAGAAAGCTATGGCTATATTTTAGAACTAAGACAAATTTCTTGCCAAGGTGGATGGAAACTAGTTGCAGGCAGAGGGAAATGAACCCCAATGAGCAATAAACTGAAGGATCCCATGTCTCCAACTTGAATTTATATGTGTTCTGATCCATAAAATATGAGTAGCCACTGTTTCCTTATCCTCCCTTAGGAACTGCTAAGGGCCGGCACTGAAGCAAATGGCCATATCATAGATGCTCCAGGGGTTGGTTTCTCACCATGATATCTACCCTTCTCACCTAAAATAGAGTCCTGCTTCCAACCCCTATTCTGCAATAGAGCTGGGATGGGAAAAAAGAAGAAAAAAATGAGTTATTGAATAAGTGCTGTGGGAAAATGCACCAGATTATTTCAAGCCCTTCCTTCCTCTTGTAGCTTCTATTTCAAAAGATCAATGACTTTGTCAGTGTGGGGTGGTCCTTCTTGGCTGTAATAGCCAGTTTCATGAGGTACTATGCCCCTTAATCCCATAGCATCTGGTAGCATCTTTTTGGTGATATGCCTGAAATATTCATTAACTGGTCATGTGTGGGACGCATATGTGTCAGAGGCAGGACAGCAATCCATGTCTTCCTGACTTTGATATATGCTGCCTCAACTTTATTCTTTTTAATAGGATGTCTAAATACCCTGTCATCATCTACTGCTTAGCACCATATTTAGCACACAATGTTTATTGATTGGCTGACCCAAATTTAACTAATCTCTCCTTCCTTAGGCAACTATTTGGCACAGTAGGTAGAACTTGGGTCCTGGAGTTAAGAAGATGTGAATTCAAATCTGACATTTATGAATTGTGTGATTCTGGGCAAGTTACTCTGTCTACCTCAGTTTCCAAATATGTAATATAGGGATAATAATGGCACTAACTTCCCAGAGTTATTGTGAGGATTAAATGATATAATTTTTGTAAAGTACTTTGCCAACCTTAGAAAACATTGTACAAATGATAGCTATTATTATTGTTGTTGTTAATAAATAAAAATATCTTTACAATAGAAGGAAATATGATTGGCTCCTGCTAATGCTTAAATCACATAGCGATCAGACTCATGGTATCATCTTTTGTTAGATCCAAGTGTCTCCTGGGCACACTCAAGTCACAGCACCTAGCTAAAACCGCCTCTTAATCAGAAGAGCTGATGAACTGAACCCCAGGATTCACACAAAAAAATCTTCCCTATTGTTATGTGAATTTAAGTCATCACAGCAGACACACAATATAGAAACCTTTCTAAGCTTAGCTGGATCTAATTATGCTTCTTGTCCTCTCTCTGTGTCAGAAGGAAAAGAAATTAGGCACCTAGCAAGTCTCAAATCCTGAAATTTCTAGTAGTAGCAAGGAGATTTAAGTTGTTAAGAGATAGCTTTGGGCAAATAAGGGGCAATGTGATCATATTACAGTAAGATACAGAACTAGAGTTAGGAAGACCTGGGTCAAAATTGACATTTACTGGTTATGAGACTTTGGAAAGTCACATCACTCAATAGATTTTTTTAATCTGTAATATGGGAATAATACAATGGTTATTTAATAAGATAATTGTAATGATCAAATGTAAATTGATCTATATATGGAATTATTCCTGCTGTTTTTTCTTGGGGAACACCACTGCTAAAAGAATAGACCTACCCAAAGGAAGTTTGTGATTCTGCTTTAGCAAAATTGCATTGACTGGTAGAAAGCACTCTGTTTTATTGCAGATTTCAATATAAATTGTTTCATTTGTGGCAGCCCTTTTTGTAGTTTCAAGAAACTAGAAACCTGAAAGCCTTAATTCAATATTATATATTATATTTATGCCACAGTTGAAGAAGCAATAGATATTGATGAAGGTCGAGGGTGGGAATCAAAGGATCTGGAAGATAACCTTAAGAATCAAATTTTGTAGCCTATGGGATATATAAACTGTGATAATTAACACCAGAGTTTTATTTAATCCCAAGAATCTGGCTGAACACATCCAAATAAATAATATGAATCTAAATGTATTTGAGCAAAAACACCAGAAAAGCAAAATTCCAAAATCTCTTTTTAGTTTTATTATTTATTGTAAACAGACTATTTTCTATTACTTCAACTTTGTAAAATATGAGAAATTTCTAAGAGTATAAAAGTAGAAGAACATCACCAGGGCTAGGGTGGAGGGAATATTAATTTGGAGACTTTTGCGGGGAAGACAAATATAACTGTGGTGACCAGGTGTTGCCATCTGTATCCTTGGCTAATGCATTATGTCAACAAGACTTGAGTTTGCCCATTTAATTCCCTAACAGCCTGCTGTGTGCATTTGCTGAAACCCAAAAGCATCCCTAATCTCATGATTTACATCTTGATTAGGTATCAGAAGACACGGAAATGTATGTACATCTGCACAAAGTTAAAAAGACCAAGATGAAGATTAGCTGTGATCCCCCTACTTCTAAGAGAGAAATAGCATAATGAGAGATTTGTTTATTAAATAGCACCTTATTAAAACTCACTGGGTGATGTTGATGGTAATATTTATGATGATGATAAGGGTTCATTTTTACACAGGGACTTTCCTCATCACAATCCTATGAGTAAGCAAGGCACACTGGAAAGATAAATCACTGGTTCTGAGTTCAAGGGATTTGGATTCAAATTTCACTTCTGTTGATTACTATCTTGTGACTTTGGGCAAGATGCTTACATTTCCTCAGCCAAAGAGCTGATTGGTCCTGGAACTAGGAAGACTTAAGTTCAAACTTTGCCTCAGACACTTATTAGATGTGGGACCAAAGGCAAGTCAATTAACCTCTGTCTGCCTATGTCAAATCTCTGTCTAACCCATCTGTAAATAGAGATAATAACAGCACCTACCTCACAAGACTGTTGTATGAGTCAAATAGATAATATTTGTGGGGGGGTTTTGGATGAAATGTTTACTTTTTTAAAAAAATTATTGAAGCTTTTTATTTTCAAAACATATGCAGGATATTTTTTCACCATTGACCCTTGCAAAACTTTATGTTCTAATTTCCCCTCTTCTCCTTACCCCCTTCTCTAGATGGAGGGTAATCCAATACATGTTAAATATGATAAATATATATGTAAATCCAATATAGGCATACATATTGATACAATTATCATGCTGTACAAGAAAAAATCAGATCAAAAAGGAAAAAATGAGAAACAAAATAAAATGCAAGCAAACAACAACAAAAAGAGTGAGAATGCTATGTTGGGATCCACCCTCAGTTCCCACAGTCTTCTCTCTGGGTATAGATAGCTCTCTTCATCACAAGATCATTGGAACTGGCACCAATCATCTTATTATTGAAGAGTGCCATGTCCATCAGAATTGGTCATCATATAATGCTGCTGTTGCCTTGTACAATGTTCTCCTGGTTCTGCTCATTTCACTTAGCATCAGTTCATGCAAGTCTCTCCAGGTCTCTCTGAAATCATCCTATTGGTCATTTTTTACAGAACAATAATATTCTATAACATTCATATACCATAACTTTTTCATCCCTTCCCCAACTTATGGGCATTCACTCGGTTTCCAGTTTCTTGCCACCACAAAAAGGGCTGCCACAAATGAAATGTTTACATTTATATTGAAATCTGCATTGAAACAGAGTGTTTTCTACCAGTCAATGCAACTTTGCCAAAGTAGAATCACAAACTTCCTGTGAATAGGTCCGCTCAGTTAGCAGCAGTGTTCCCCAAGAAGGAACATCAGGAAGAAGCCAGGAAATCTCTTAAAAAATCTTCTTCCTTGGTGGCCCCATCTCAATTCTCCCACATACATCCATACAGATTTAAAAGCTTGGACATGAGATAATATTGTAAAGTGCTTAGCACATAGTTGGTGTTTAATAAATGTTTTTACCTTTTCCTTCCCTGTAAAAGAAGAGTGTTAAAGTAGGCCATTACTATGTATTTGAAATAGGCAATAAAAATATTAGTATCTCTCTTCTATAAATGAAGAAAATGTGGATTTTCTCTTTTTTATGGATAAGGGATTTAGGCATCAGAGAAATTAAATGACCTGTCCACAGGAGCACAGAAGGCTGGAGGCAGAATTCATACTTAGATACTCAAGTCTTTCCTATCTCCTACTCTTTGATCTACTAAATTGTTTATTGATTATCTAAAAATCCAGGATAATTCAAAAACAGAACTAGACCTCCAATCCAGTCTCAGAACTAATCAAATCTGAACTTCACAAGTTGGAATAAGAATCACATTCATTTTGGGGGATGAAGGATGATACATAGTGTGAGGGTTTATCATGGCTGTAAAGTACAATGCTCGGTATAGCACCATAGGAGAAATGCTGCATTTAGAAGCAGAGAACTTGGGTTCTGATTTCCTTTCCATCACTTTATCTAAGGCAACTTGGCTGAATTACTTCAAGTATATGGGACCCAGTCTTCTCATATATAAAATGAGGGGACTGAATAAGAGAACATTTCCGTTTCCTTTGATTATTTTTTTATTTATAAAGAAATGGCAGTGGAATATTACATTCTCTTAAGTGTGAATCAACCAGTGGAAATGTCTTCATCACTATTAGTAGTTTTATTGATGATGCTTTTACTTATCATTGTAGTAAAAGTCTTTGTTTTTTTCAATATACTAATTGAAGCTTTTCTCTTTTTTGTTTTGTCTATTAGGCATAATAAATGCTTTTCCCCAAAACGTGTCCCATAGCAATTAAGAAATCTTTAATATAATAAGCAAACTGATTCATACACACTGTCCACGAATTTCCTTCTCCCTGGAGGAATCAAAAGTTGATACTTAATGCATGTTATTAATAACTCCTGATTCAAAGGCTGTTTCACCATAATTTTTTTGTGAGAGGTTAAGGTTCGTTTGCAGACTCCTAGTCCCCAGGCAAACAAATACTGAACCCTCATGAAGGATGTTCATCTTTCCTGAGGTACTAAAGAACTCACCAAAGCTCTGTAAGTATCCCCTTGGGGCAGGACTAGACTTTGCTTGCTGAAATGATAGTGTTATTACTGCTAGTTAAAAGGGATATTGTAGCTAACTGGATGAAAATAAAAATTCCCCAAAAGCCACTGCTTGCTAATGGATGACCTAAGTAACATAAGAGAAGTCTATGCATATTTTTGTATAACAAACAGCATTAAATTGGGATTTTCAGTATGAACAGATATTTAATTATTTAATAACAAATCTCTCCTCTTTGGTTTTTGTTGGAATGATATTAATTTGACTACCATGAAGTGACAGAGAGATAGATAATATCCACTATAGTAAAAATGCTTGTGTTGGGTTTTGTTTTTATCATCATGGTCAGAGGGGTGTGTGTGTGTGTGTGTGTGTGTGTGTGTGTGCCTGCCTTTGTATTTGCTCTCACATGACATGACATTTGCCTTGGATGTTAATACCAAGGAAGTCAAAACAAATACTTATGTGCCCATATATTGAGACTCTTCCTGGATTTATACACTTAGAAGAAAAGAGGAGCTCCTGAATGTCCTCTCAGGCTGCTGACTGGGAAATGCCAAAAAAATAACTATTCTAACATAATATGTTATTAAAAATTTAATTTTTACTTTTCCTGTGGTTTCCTAATACTGAATACACAAACACACACACATATATAGAAGAAAAAAAGAGAAAAATAAATGGTTCTCAAGAAGAAAATGAAAGACACATAATTTGTGGAATAATAAAATGGAAAAAAGGAAAAAAGAGAAAATTAACATTGCAAGGGGTCTGGGAGAAAAGAGAAATAAAGAACCCAGTGAACTCTGCAGTATGTTTACTTATTTTTTTTCCTTTCCAATTCCTTAGAGAAAGGCTGGACTGCTGGTAAATGTGAAATGTCGGGCCCATTGTAATCCCCAAGTCTCTGTGATGCCATATTGTTATGTAATCAGAAATATAGCCAACGACCACAATAGCTCATGTTTTGTAAACCTTAAAGTGCTCTGGGCACATCAGGTATTATTCTAAAGAAGTAGACATATCTTCTGGCACAAAAGATGGGCCCCCAAGGAAGAGTGTATTAGTTAAGGTAAAAGGGATTATAAGAAACTACCCTCTTCTCCAGCTCTTATAGTCATTTCTGAGGCTTCAGAAAGGAGTTGAGGCTAAAGTCACATATTTCTAGATTTCTACATGGTTTCATTCAATACCTAGACTCTTAATCCTAGACATGAACTTTCCTGTGAATCAGATAATACATAAACATATTTTTTTAGTCTAGCAAAGTAAGAGAGACAAAAAGATGAATCACTAATTCCTTTCAATGTTATTTCTCCTACTCTCATCCCTATGTCATCAGACACAAGAGAGGTAAAAAAAAAAAAAACAACTTTGGGAGACCTTATAAAAATAGCCCAAACTATTTTTCTTGCTTTTGCAAATAGGAAAAATTGCAGAGTCCTATTTTTATAAAGGGAGAGTTAATAAATATTGACTGGCAAGAAGGTACAACATTTTTCAATGTTCTCCAAAGAAATATGCTAAAATATCTGCAATGTTTCATGGATTTTTTTCCCCTTCAATTTCTTTCACTTATAGTTATTTTATAAGATAAACCAGCCTGGCTCTATAAAAGGCCCACAGAGTGGATTTTCACAGGAACAAACACTAAAACAATGGGATCTAAAAGACATGCAAAATCAAACATCATGTACTATAATAAACTGATTACTTTCTTCTTTTAATGTGATGTTAATATCTGCTGTTTTTCACACCGCAGTTGTTTCCTGATATGTTCTTCAACCATTAAACTCTTCCATGTAAGCAAGCAAAACCATTAACCTACAAATCAATCTCTTCTCACATCTTGTGCTATATTTTGCTCCTGTAGTCCCCCACCTTTCTACCAAGAGAAGGGAAATATGATTCATCATCTAGAAATGTGATGATTTTCAGCACAGGTAATTTCAAGACTATGTTGATAGAAATAAGAACACTCTTGTTTCCGTGACTGTGGATATTGATTCCCAGGAAAGAGAAATGAAAAAAAATAACTTGCCTGGTTTGAAAAAAAAAAGTTTAACTTTTAAAGTTATTTCAATAGAGATCCATATCTTAGGTTTTTTTCTCACAATTCTTTTTTTAAATCAAGGCCTAAGCCCCTAATCACAGGCAAAACTTCAAAAAAAAAAAAAGATAAAAATAAACCCCATACTGCATTTACATAATTTGCCTCCTTTTCCTTCAGCTTCTTGCTTTCATTATTAACAATTCCCGCCTGGGAAATTGTTATAGGGTCGCTTAAATTAGGAAGAATCTCAAATCTGGAGGTCAGGTCCTTGTTTTATGTGAATCCAGAAAAACAACTAGCATTTACAAAATATTTTGAGATTTGTAAAACACTTGACACCCACTGCCCCAGTACATCCTCTCAATACCCTGTGAAGCAAACACCACTGGTATAATTAAAATATTCTCTTTTTTATGGATAAGGGATTTAGGCATCAGAGAAATTAAATGACCTGTCCATGGGAGCACAGAAGGCTGGAGGCAGAATTCATACTTAGATACTCAAGTCTTTCCTATCTCCTACTCTTTGATCTACTAAATTGTTTATTGATTATCTAAAAATCCAGGATAATTCAAAAACAGAACTAGACCTCCAATCCAGTCTCAGAACTAATCAAATTTGAACTTCACAAGTTGGAATAAGAATCACATTCATTTTGGGGGATGAAGGATGATAGATAGGGTGAGGGTTTATCATGTTGACCTCTTGCTGCTTTCCAAAATGTCATCACTTTTTTTTTAAGACTTAAAGGATATGGTTTTATATGGACATTAGGAAACGTTGATACCACATTTATTTATTTATTTTAAACTTAAATAGAAAATAGGAAAAAATTGCCAGGTGCACAGCAAAACATAAGAGATAACTCAAAATATAAAACAATAAATTTCCATTTCAAAAAGCCTATGTTCAGAGCAGTCCATCTTTTCTTTGCTTCCTTGTAGGTTTTCTTTTGTTCTCTGCTGTATGCTTTTTTACTTTGTTCTTTTTTCTACTTTCCTCTGCTCTTACCCCGGAAGACTACAATTAAGAGCTGAGATATATGCATGTATGTGCATTTACATATAGACACATGTGTACACATACATGTGCATATATATGCACATATATATTCGTATACAGAAATAGATTGCATACACATACATAGCTATAATCATACAAGTATATGAACATATAAATCTATGTAAAACTATACTATGCTTTTTTTGTCCTCTGTTTCTCTGAAGATAAATGACATCAACCTTCATAAGTCCAAGTCTTTCCATAGTTTTCTTGGTCTATCAGCTCATCATATCCTATACCATAGCAATATTCCACTCTTATACTATCTAGTTATTTTAAATAGTCTAAAATAATATTGATTACTATGGCTGACATATAGCATAATTTCCCTATTTTCTCTTTTGATTAAATCTATTTCAGCTTTAATTGTGTCCTAAGTTCATGATTACTACCCTTGCTTTCTTAACATAATACATTCTACTCCAGGTATGACATTTTTCATAAATTACTGATTTATACATTCCTTAGAAAGATACAAGAGATCATACTATGCAGGCTCTTAAGAAGTGAACATTCTAAATACTTATAATTTTCTAATGAGTCTCATCTACATGTTTTAAAGAAACTATATTAACAACCACATATAGTGTTCCAGCCTACAATAGGACTATTTATTAGAAACATTTTTGTAGCTTGGGATAATGAAGATATATTAGACCGACCTTCATCTTACTGGTATATGTCTTGCCTCCAAAAAAAAAAGGACAAAAAGTTTTCTATTCCCATAAGAGTTCAAACTAGTAATCTGACTTTCTGTTGCAATTATGCTAACCACAAGGAACATGTAGAATTTCTCTCTCTGCTGCACTCTAGTGAGCAAGCTGAATATGAATTAAGACTTGGACACTCCAAAGGCCACAGGGCTAGTGACCGGGCTTGCTTCGGCCTGACTCTAACAGCAAGAGTGGACCGTGTGGGTTGAAATTTGATGACTATTAAGTGTTTGTGATTTCTCTTCCATTATGTTCTCCAATGCAATGAAAACAATCTTCTTATCTAAAAAAAAAAAGCCTTTTTTAAAGCTAAAAAACAATAAGCTGCTACTACACACAGTAAATTCAGATAATAATGAAGCACTTTTAAATAATATGAGGCACCAATTGTCCAAAGAGACACATTTATGAAAAAATATTATTTCACTTTCAAATAGGGAGATTTATATTTGGGTGTACAACAATGTTAAGAGACAGCAGGCATTTAGGGTTGGTATGGTAGATATAGACGTAAAGGATATAAGGCGGCCCACGACATTTCTATGATCCCAGGGAGAGCACGAAGACAATAAGCAATCGATAAATTACCAATCTACAGTGGTGAAGGGGGTTTCCATACTGGGAATTGGTCACACACTGATGAAAATTATAAGCACAAATGAATTCTCCCCATTTTCTATCCCTATACAAAAAAATTTATTGCTAGAAATGAGTGATATTTTAAACTCACTGCTACTGATATAATTAGAGAATATTGATTAGGTCACTATGATGTCAACTTTCTTTCATTCTTTTAAAAGAATGGGCAGATGTAACAGGATAGTTGCTAATTCCTTATGAATCCTTGGCACTGTGGGCACCAACACTATGAAACACATAGTTAAATCTGAAGTGCATGCAATTATATTTTCAATGGCCAGGAAATCTTCACACACATATGTGACGTGATTATAATGAAAAGCTATTTATTCTGTGACCCTGATATTCCACAAATAAACACATGCACATAGGCATTTGGATTTTAAATTGCTTGAAGGACAGGCCATTTGAGTGTACGGAATGTACAACTCTGTATAAAACTCTTTATATTACATTCTCTCACTTTGCCTTTATCTGGGTCACTGCCAGCCAGGAGTATGATGACAACAGGGAATGGGGAATGAGACATCAGGTAAGACAAAAGGTCACAAAGTGGAATGATCTAAAAGCAGAAAATGTATAATTTTTCCAGATTAGGGAGATAAACCGTGAGAAGAGATAAAGGGAAGAGGCAAGTTGGTGATGGGGGGAAAAGCCGGCTCTGGTGCTGTAGCCATTATCCTGTGATAAGCCAAAATGGTTCTGACCCTAAACAGGTCAATGAAGGGGAGAACAGAGCAGAGCAGTAGGCATTGTGGACAAATGGCCAGAGTAGATATGGTCCAAATCTAGACTACCAGTGATTGTTTTTGAGGAGGAATACAAGACAAACAAGGCATCTTTGAAATTTAATTCCCTCAATTAATTGGATTTTACCCTTCCTGAAAAAAAGGTTCTCAAGGATTTCTTAGTGGAATTTCCAGACAGTGAAAAAAGTATTTGGGAATATTTGTGTGCGAGGAAATAGCTGATGAGACGCTATCTATGCACTTCAAATGAAACTTCCTGAAAGCCAAACTTAAGAGAATGACTTAAGACTACCTAATTTTTAAAGTATTTTAAAAATTTTATTTCTTTATTTTTCCTTGGATAACTCAGTAAGCTATGTGGTTTGCTCCATTTCACCATATTCCTTTGATTAAGATTCATTGAAATACAGCAAACCCAGGTAGCAGGGCAACTTCCCCAGTGGATGAGATTTTGTCTAACACTCACATTGCATCAATCCACAATACTTACACTCCTGAAACTAAATAAATAAGCATTTGCTCCCTAGAAAGGGGCCGAGTTACAGGACAGAAGTCTTCATTCTCTGGAAATTCTGGAGATTGTTATTTCACTGGAGTGCCACCGGGTGTTCAGTGGAGTAACACAACCATTATGATGAGCAAGCAATATGCTAGGACCTCATTCTTATTTAGAATAAGATCAGGGTAGTGACAGTAGTGGCCCCTTGTGGTTAAATGTGCTATAGAAATATGGACAGGAAAAAGAGTCACACTAAAATACCTGGAAACAAAAGAAAAGGCAATGATTTATATGTATGTATGTATATATACATATATATACATACATACATACATATATATATACATAAAAATCATTGCCTTTTCTCCATTTTCATATATATATATATATATATATATATATATATATATATATATATTCCTTTTCTTGATCAATGGCATTCCAAATACCACAAGACAACCATTGGGTATTCCAGAATCAACCTTGAAAACTTGTCTTATTGAAATCAGCAGAGAGTGAAAAATAACAGATTTTTACCTTGTCATCTCAAATCTAACTACAGGAAAAAATTGGTAAGGGCCATAATTGTCTCATTTTTGTATTTGAATCCCCCTCACCTAATACAATACCTGGCAAATAGCAGGTGTTTAATAAATGCTTGTTGATGGATTCATTTATTAAGACTAAATTATCTTCCCAACTTGTAAAGTATGGGTCTGTTTCAGAGACCTCAGAAAGGAGAGGTAGATCCCAAGGATACCTTGAGGATTAAGGGGTCTACCTTATTTGAAGTCCACATCTCCAATCTATTCTAAAAGCTCTATCCACAACTAAAGCCCATTAGACAGCCTTAAGGGTTGTGTGAAAGACAAATCCTTTAGTTTGCTCAAAAGTCCTCCAGACTAATGAAAATTAAGGATAAGCCAAATTATACAGTGCCAGTTGTATAAGGCTCTCCCAATGTCTTCATTCTTCTCTGAGTTTTTAAAAATTATTTAGATAACAAAAATGTTCTTTATTCCAATTTTTTCCCATGTTTTCTTTTTTGTGAGGTTGGTCCCCTTTTTCTTCCAACTAAGAGTATCTAGTTTCAATTCAAATGCTTCCTTCTAAATGAAGTTTTTTTTCATCCTCCAGATGTTAGCGCCTGCCTCACCAAATTACTTTTTATCTATTTTGTATCTGTATTGCCTATTTTTAACTATATATGTGATGTCTTTTCTGATAAAATGTAAGCTTACTCAGGACTGAGAGTGTTTCATTTATATCTGTGTATCCTTAGCACCTCCCATTTTATCTGACACATAGTAGACATGTAATAAATGCTTATTGATTTGTTAACAATTCAAGATTATGACATTTTAATTTCTAAGGCTTAGTGAGTATACAACAAAAGATAAGCCCCTAGAAATGTTGAGATCCCTTGGTCTCAGAAAGCAGAAATGTTTCTTGCCATCCTCGTAATTTAAATAATTATACAACAACAGAATGGTCCAGCTAGAGTGATAGAATAGACCAGAAGTAACCATCCAAAATTTTGGTAACCATCCAAAAATTATTCCCTTTTAAGTTAAATTTTCAGACAGCAGACCAAGATTTGAATGCTAAAATTAATAAATACAAGAAAAGGCCTAAGAACATAAGAATCCTGGGGATAGCAACAGGTGTAGGACCCTCTGTCATTCAAAGGACGGTATGAGTGACATTCCAACTACTAGAAACAACAGGGAGTCTGTAATGAAGGACAAATCTGCTAGAATCATGACTATGACTGCTGGATATTTATGTCAATGACTCTGATAGGATAATTAAAGAGGCAACTGGAAAAGCAAGAAATCATGCATGATGGTAGCTGAATTTTATTTTTTCCAAGACAGCAGATTGATGACTTAGGAGACAAACGCCTTGTTACCTTAAAAAATAATTTTGCTCATGAAAATATATAGACTGAACGTTGGTTTAGAAAATGGAGTTTACAGTTCCAATGGTCTTGTGATAAAGAAAGCCATTTGTATTTAGAGAGAGGACAATGGGAACTGAATGTAGACCACAACAGAGTATTTTTATTCTTTTTGTTGTTGCTGCTTGTATTTTGTTATCTTTCTGATTTTTTTTCCTTTTTAATCTAATTTTTCTTGTACAGCATGATATTTGTGGAAATGTGTATAGAGAAATTGCACTGGATATATACTGGATTACTTGCCAACACGGGGAGAGAGTGGAGGGAAGGAAGGGAAAAAAATCAGAGCACAGGGTTTTATAGGGGTGAATGTCAAAAATTATCCATGTATATATTTTGAAAATAAAAAGTTTTAATTAAAAAAAAACAAAAAACAAAAAATGGAGCTTATTTGCACCAAGGCTCTTATTCACTTACATGTTTGAGAAAGAACAGATAAACCAGACAGCAGCTTCCTTGATAACACATTCCTATCACCTACTGTTAGCTTGTTTACTATGATCTATTATCTCAGGAAATTCAGTGAATGCAGGTTTTTGATAGAAGCCAACACTAAGAGATGAAAATTGCTAAACATGGTCTTGGTAAACAATGGTAAACATGATTATTCAGGAATGAGACTTACTCAATCACTCAATAAGCCTTTATTAAGTACCTATTATGTGCAAGATCTTGTGCTACAATAAATTGAAAATCACATGTAACTATGTCCAGTTGTAATTTTGATTAAAGATCAACAAAAAAAAAATCATGTAATAACAATAATCCACAAAAGACGGTGTTGTCTTTTGTCTGGATGGAGCCAGTCTTAAAAGCAGGAAGACCATTGGTTCCAAATCTCTGACTCAGTGGCACTAAGGCTATACATAGCAAAAAAGTTGCTTAACTGAATTTTTAGAGGGAGTTTTTATGAACTCACATCAAAATCACAGGTTTTATTCCTAACAACAGTTCCAAGCAGAGTTAATAGCTCATGAATGAGATTGGGCGGTGAAAATGCGTTCATGGCTAAATATAAAAGAAAGGTATGTAATGTCTATTGGCCAAGTATTTTTATGAGTTTGGTTTGGACCACATTTAGGAGGTAGAGGAAGACCCACTCTAGATATGTACGTTACTAATTAGAAAGCAAATGAGTCAAGGATGAGAAACTATGAAGTCAAGATATGGGCCCCCAAACTCCCAAAGACCTATCAGTCAAGGTTTGAGGTGGGGGTCTCATGTGGTACAGAAAGAGAAGGTTAAGGCTGTATCACTCAAAGGATTTGACCCTTAGGACATGATTCAGGAAACCATTTGGAACAAGGAATCAGCGGCATTTGATGAGGCTGGGATAGAGAGACTTCTAGAGATGGCTTCTGAGCTCCCTTTCAATCTCAGATCTATAATCTCAAGGAATGGGGGGATAGCTTTGGGGTCTAAAGAAGGGGAAATAGTTGCTCTTTGGAGGTTTTTTGGGGGAAGGGAGTGAATGGGGAGGACAAGAGTGGAAGACAAGAAAGGGTTTTCTGGGGGGAAATGACTGAGCAGGAAGAGAGCAGAGAGAGATTTCTGTACTGGTCTCCATTAGGCCCAGACTCTTAAATGCCATATCAAGCCTAATTTCTAAAAGGTTTTGAAGAGGATCAGCCAATTTAATAAAAAAGGAAACAGAACTGAATTCATGTGAAGGTCCATATTAACAAAAAGCATTTCATACAAGGAAGGATGTAAAAAGAGTAGGTAGATAATCTATAGCCAGTAAAAGACCACAATTTAGTAATAAGAATCTTTATAAACTGTCCATGATGAATCCTTTCATTTTACTGCTATTTTTTTACTGCTCCCTCCACTTTATCACCATATACAATGTACTCTCTGCATCAATTATTATTTTCTTAGGCCAGAGAAATTCCAACTAGACTGATTAGAAAGTTCAAATTTTTAAGTGATTTTAAAAAATAATTTAACATAGTGGATTAAATATGAGGGAAATGCTATAGAACTTCAGAAAACTGAGTAGTTAGCTGTACCTTATATACCAGCAGGTTATAAAGTTGCTCCAGATTTTATCTTTGAGAAAGAAAACAGTAGAGTTACAACAAACAGAGATGGTGGAGAGTCCTCTCTATTCAATAGTAAGAACCTAATGTTGGCAACTCACATGGTTACAGAATTCCTTACATTATTTGATTTTCATAACAATACTAGAGAATAAATAATACAAGGATTTTCATTTCCATTTTCAGATTGAAAACTGAAGTTCATACAGGTTCAATGAGTTGCTCAAGGCCACATATGATTAATGATTCCCAGTCCAATGTGTCTTCTCCTTCTCCCCCTATTCCCACTATGAAGCTTTATTATTTACCTAATGTAAATGAAATAACCCAGACCTTATGGGAAAGGCAGGAAAAAGGAAACAATGCAAACTTTTTTCTCTTGGCAACCCCATCAAAGAGGTTATGATTAATAGACAAGGGGAAACTCTACATTACCATATATTTTGGGAGAGCATGTATCAGAGTTCAGAGAAAACTGGATGGGACCCTATCTCCTACTATTTTGAGAAGGAAGACAGTCCAAGAAGAACAGTAAATTCTCAAGAATAAAATTACAAGGATTTAGGAAAAAAATATTTAATGAGGACAGCTGTCACTCACAGGACCCATCCTGATGATTAGTACTTAAGACTAGGTACTAACACTTAGTACCTAAATACCTAAGATTTGGGTTAATTTTTGGCTTCTATGACAGTCTAGAAGCCTTCTCTTTCCAAGAATTTACCATACTGGTATCAAACTTAGTGCAGACACTCAATTGGTTTAGATCACTGAAACTTAGAATGCTCAAGCTCAAGTGATCCACCAGCCTCAGGGTCCCCCAGCAGCAGGGAACTATAGATTTGAGCCCTGACCTACCCAATGCAGCTAACAATATTGATTAATGGATTTGAAATTGATTGATGAATAGACCCAAGGGCAATCCTTAATAGGTCTATGCCAACTTGAAATAAAGTCTCTAATGGAATATATGAAGACAATGTCTTGGACTCTGTGCTATCCAACATTTTTATCAATGACTTGGGTAAAAAGATAAGTGACCTATTTATAAAAATTTAAATGCCACAAATAACAACTAACAATAATAAAAATAATAGCTAGCACTGATATAGTCCTTTAGTGTTTCCCCTCACAATAACACCTGGAAATAGATGATATTAATACCTTTTAGAGTGAACTAAGTAAGTCTCTGAGGGAGGATTTCAATACAAGTTTTCTTTATTCTAAGTCCAGCGCTATCTCCACTGTACCACTTAGCTTCTTCTAAAAGCTTGAAGTAATAGTTATCACACCAGGTGAGAGAGTCCAGATGAGAAAAGATTGAGAAACTAAAATGATGAGCCAAATCAAATAAGAGGAAATTCAATAGGGCAAATCTTAGAGTTCTACAATTCAGTTAAAAAATCGACTTCATAAATACAATATGATGAGAGGAAACATGACTAAACTTCAGTTTAATAATTCAATAGATCATGGACTTTTAGTGCACCTTTCAAAATGAGTCAACACTGTAAAAGAAAGACAAAAATTCCATCTTAGGAAACACTGAGATGCAGAGTATGTAGAGTGATGGAGATAATAGTTCTCAGATATTCTGACCTGTTTTAGTATATATCTAGAGTACTACCGTGTTCACTTCTGGGCACAACCTTTTAAGAAAGACAGACAAACTTAACCATTTTATAAAGAGTTACTAAGATGCAAGACTGGATAATGTGTCACATGGATTAGCTGAAGGAACTATGGGTGTTTAACATGAAGGGCACTGATTGTCAAATATATGAAGGTCTGTCACATGAAAAAGATATTGAATGTGAGCTACTTGGCTCTTGAGTGCTAAATAGGGAACAGTGAATGGATAAAATATGGAGAGGCATATTGAGGAACTGTTTATGAAAAAAATTAAAGATATTTTAAAGTGGAATGGGGCTTAGATGAAGATGATAGGTTCTCCCTCTTTGGAGGTCTTCCAGTAGAGAGTAGATGACAACTTGTGGGAATGTTATAGAGAGGATTCTTGATCTCCTATGGGTTGGATTAAATAGTCTGCAAGACACTTTCCAGTTCTCTGAATCTATAAAGATCATGACAGCACTAAAAAAGGGATCACACAGTGAGGACTGGAAGAAAAGTGGGAACAAAAAAAATGAGATTAAAACTAACAACAAGCTGCAGTTGTGGTCACCACGTTTTAATATGTCTCCTTCATGTTTTCAAGGGATAAAATGTTTTCAGAAGGATAAATCAAGGAAAATATTGAAGATAAAGATCATTTTTAATGAGATATGAAAATATAATTCAAAGTAAATGAAAAAGCATTGCAGTTTGCTTTCCCTTTCCAACAGAACAAGATGACATTTAGTCACATGAATTCTGAGCAACTCAAGCAAACATCATCCATTAAAAGCAATGGGGATTTAGTGCCCAAAATTCCTGCTTTGTCACTTGCAAAATTTCCCCTGAAGTCACTGAAGTGAAAGGTGATTAGATTAGGCTGCAGGTGGATAAATCTCCATATACATCCAAAATGGTGGAGGGTAATGAGGATAATATTATCAATAGAGCTGAGGCCTCCCCAGCTCTAGCATCAACCTTAGAGAACAGGATTTTTTAAAAATCAATTAGACTTTTAAGGGTAAAAAGGTCTTTAGCAACCACAATGAATCCCTTTCAAGCAATTTAGTAAAATTAAAGATGCTTATAAAACAGGTAAAGACATAATATGTTGTTTATCATCATTTGGTCCAAACCACTGGGATTGCAAAATGCCATAAATATTTAAAAAGTGCTCAGGATAGTTTAATTCTGCTTTCTGCTATTTATTATTTTGCAGTAGACAGATTACCTAAATGTATTCTAGCATTCACTAATTGTTTTTGGATTATGTACTAATATATTCATTTCCTAAGTATGTATAGCCTGAATACTAATGCAAAAAGCTGTGACCCTTTTTGCATAACTTAACAAATTTTAATGGGTGATAATTTAATTTAGCAGATTCAACCTTGGATCTGCTTCTGTAATGAATATGTTTATGTTTCATCAACAGAGACATTGGCTTCAGGGTTGCATGGAGATGGAACCCAATTTTGTAGAATGCATTAAGCTAAGAAGAGGGAGATCCAGGGTCTAATTTTGGCCCTGAACCTTACTAGTTAATGGCCATGGATGAACTATGTAAGCTCTCTGAGCCTCAGTTTCCTTTTCTGTAAAATGGAAATGATTCTACTTATATTACTTATTGTTCATAGCTGTGAGCAAAATACTTTGTGCTATAGAAATATAGCATTTTTTTTTTTATCAATGGACCAAGGGAATATAATGAATGTTTTCCTAGATCTGTGCCTAGGGTAAGGACACTGACTAGGGTCTTCTTCTACACTGTTGAATTTAAAGGGCATTAATAGACCTAGTTTAGAAACAAAAGAATATATCATGAAATTAACACTTTTTGTTTTTGTGTCTCTACCACCTAATATCATGTCTAGCTCATAGTCTGCTTAATGAATAGCTTGCTTAATAAATGCTTGTCGATTGATTGACAAATAATTAATTTTTAAAAGGAAGTACCAAGTGTATATGTTTTTTTTTCTTTGAAAACCCCACTGACTCCAAAGGAAACTCCTTCCCATCCTGAAACTACCTAGTACCTCAAGCACATCCCACCCCTTGATCTCTCTAAGGCATTTTTTTGTGCTCCATGCCCCTTAATGTTTATACTATTTGCATAAAAACTAAAGGCAAAAATGGCTAGTTACATCTCTGCCTAGAACACAAAAACATTTGTCTTTATTTTTTTGGAAATAAAATGAGAAAAAAATAGATGCTGTATTAGCAATTATAGGCAACTAGTTAACCAAAACAAGATTCTTTTTTATATGCATTACTCGAGAGATACACAGTTTTAGAAGATTAAATTCCCTTTCCTACCAAACAATTCTATTTAAAAAGTACATTGTTTCCATATAAATCAGATCTGAATTTAATAAATTGATGTCCTCTGACCTGATCCACCTTCTGACACAGTTTGAGGCTAAGCTGTCTTCCAGTCTAGGTTCCTTCCCTATAATTGTTTTCTGCCAGGCTAAAAAAAAAAATTCAAACACATACAAAATAAAAGCAAAGGTCATTTTTGGCTTCTTGATTGAGATGATACCTATGTTACTAAATAGTTTTTCTCCATT
Source organism: Sarcophilus harrisii (assembly GCF_902635505.1). Lineage (NCBI taxonomy): Eukaryota > Metazoa > Chordata > Mammalia > Dasyuromorphia > Dasyuridae > Sarcophilus > Sarcophilus harrisii. The sequence goes on from NC_045430.1 coordinate 230,399,640, forward strand.
TACTATTGCTAGTGCTGAATTATGCATCCCCAGGCAACATGGCTCATGTGGGGTCTCTGTGTGAGGCTGACAAGGAACTATGGAAAATGGATGCCTTAATGGAGGTACATATCAAGATCTTGCTTTATCCTCTACCGTGAACATCAACGCTGTCGTAGTCATCATTTGTGTAGAGAGCTTTCCTTTTTTTGGCATGCATTGTTACAAATATTTGCCAGCTAAAAAGAGGGAAATTATAAATGCCTATTTCATAATACAATATCAATTATGCTTAGATTAAAGTTTTAGTCAACATGGTGTACTGAAAACCTACCCAAGAGAATTTCAATTTCTATATTTTAAGGAAAAAAATCCAATTTTTACAGGAGACTCTGTCCATTGACATCTACAAATATTCTCCAAATTGAAATTATGATTACTTATTATATGAAATTGCAAAATTTTCAAGCACAATAATAGATATATTCTCATAATCCATTAATCCAAGAGCATGGATTAATGGATGCATCTCACATACCCAGGATTCAGCATTCTGAGTAATCAAGTAACTTTTATTTGAAGGTGGATAACATTAAATTAGAGATACTATGAGAATGTCTTCAAAATGTTCAAAATGATACATGAAATATCTTACATAAGGATATTTCTAAAGCAAATCTTGTCCTAAAGAAAGGGGGGGTCTGACATGAGATTGAATGTTCTTAATAAAATATTGAAATATGCTGAGACCATGACCTCTTTTAGGTGTAATAACTATGATGAAGATAACTACCTCTAAGGCTATTTGCATTAAATGTAAGTACAACGCATAAAAGTCTTCAAAACTCAATATAATTTTAAGGAAGGAAAAAAATCAGAATAGGTAATTCATACCTTAACTAAAGAGCCCAAGTTAGCTCTATAAAACCATGTCATTCTTATGCCCAGCATGATGAAACAATATTCTTCACTTATTTTTTTAAACTTTTAGAGAGTGGGGATATTTTATTCTTTTCTTTATAGCTCCAGCACCTAGTACAGTACCTGTCACATTGTAGGCCATTGTTCTTAATAAATGCTTGCTTATTGAATGACATGGATGGAAATGTTATTGCTATAAGTTCAAAATGGTTTTGATATTGTAAAATTACTGTGATAGAATCCTAGAAATATGACAACTTTCAGGGAAGTGGTGGGTCATTAGAGAGTCCCAAGAAAGGAGGCAGAGGTGGAAACTTGAGCAATGAGCTGTACAAAATGTACACTAACTATTTTTTTAATATATGAAATACTAAAAAAAAAAAAAAAAGAGACAGGGCTTGAAACCTTACCTCTGAATTGTACTGGATATAGTCTCTTGGACAAGTCACTCATCCTTTCAATGTTCTAGAGAAAAGCTACCCTGTAAACTGTGGAGACAGTGTTGTCCTGAATTGATAGAGGACATTTACCCACATGGAAGTTCCCTACAGCAATGAAATCATAGGCTAAAGATCTATCCCTAGTATATGCATCAACAATCTAGTGAAAGAAGCACAAGGCAGTTATTAAAAATGGAATAAGTGCAGTAAGAAATGCAGTTCAATCACTTTCTAAGAAAATAAACATAACATGATAGATGGCTAGCTAGGCTATAGGGGAGTTAATGAAAAAGCTAAAAACGTTCTCTGCTTATTATTTTTTTCCTTAGGAGGAAGGTGTTACAACAGGAAGCCTACAACCAGAAGTTAGGAAAAAAAAACATATCATTATCTCTTGCATTGCAAATTTGTTCTATCAATGTTGGTTATAAAATAAATTCCAGTAAAATAAATCCCATTTCCTATGATTTTCTGTACATAGTTTTTAGCTTATTTTTTTCCTTGTTAATATTTTATTTTTCCAAAGACTTGTAAAGATAGTTTTCAACATTCATTTTTGTTAAGACTTTGTGTTCCATTTGGAACTATGCCAAAAGGGCTACCAAATGTTACATACCCTTTCATCCAGCAGTGTTTCTACTGGGCTTGTGTCCTAAAGAGATCATAAAGGAGACAAAGGGACCCACATGTGCAAAAATGTTTGTGGCAGCCCTTTTTGTAGTGGCAAGAAACTGGACACAGAGTGGATGCCCATCAATTGGAGAATGGCTGAATAAATTATGGTATATGAATGTTATGGAATATTATTGTTCTGTAAGAAACAATCAGCAGGAGGATTTCAGAGAGGGCTGGAGAGACTTACATGAACTGATGCTAAGTGAAATGAATAGGACCAGGAGATCCTTGATTCAGACCAGTTTCAATGGTTTTGTGATAAAGAAAGCCATTTGCACCCAAAGAGAACACTTTGGGAATTGTATGTGGAGTGCAACATTTTCATTCTTTTTGTTGTTGTTCATTTGCATTTTGTTTTCTTTCTCATTTTTTCCCTTTTTGATCTGATTTTTCTTGTGCAGCATGATATTTGTGGTGATATGTATGGAGGAATTGCACATGTTTAACATATATTGGATCACTTGCCACCTGGGGGAAGGGGTAGAGGTAAGAGAAAAAAAAATTTAGAACACAGGGTTTTGTAGGGGTGAATGTTGGAAATTAGCCATGCATATATTTTGGAAATAAAAAGCTATAAATAAACAACAAAGAAAAAAGACTTTGTATTTTAAATTTCTTTCTCTCTCCCTTTCCTCTCCCCCTTATCCCAAGACAGCAAGCAATCTGATATAGGTTAAACAAGTGCAATCCTTTTACAGATATCTCCATATCCCATGACATTTTAATAAATTTCCACAGCACAGGACAGTGGCTGATCCAGAATAGGCACTTGATTGAATAAAGCTGGAAAAGCATTTCAATGCCCCAAATATAATAAAATGATTCAAAATTTTAAATGGAACCAGGATTGATGGGGTGATCAGTCTCTATCAGGCTGGGAATTCTGGAATGTTTCCAGTTATATCTGCTGGAGATGATAATCTTCACCTAGAATTTTACTTTTCCCTCTGGTGATACTTAGCATAGTGCCTGACACGTAGTAGGCACGTAATGTTTATTGACTGATTGACCGATATAAATCTAAAAAAATTCCATCCAACATAGGTTACCTTCTCTCTCTTAGTCTCTACATAATTAAACTTAATTTCCATAACTTTCTTCTCTTACTTTTGTCTGATTGTTTGCAAACATACATTAAGATTAAGGAAGGAAAAAAAGAGGAAAAAAGGAAATAATGTTTTATAAGTTAGAATTAGACTCATGGAACTCATTACCCCTAAGAACTAAAAATATAAATAAATCTTGCAAGAGTTTAGATAAATGCATGGATGATAAATCCAAAATAGTCAATTAAGGGATGACAAGGGCATGAAGTTAAAGTTGTAGAAGGTAAAATATCCCTTAAAGCTAATACCAGGCAGACACTGGATTGGATGGATTACTGCCCTGACCAAGCATGGCATTTTTAATAGGCTTAGAATCATGAGATTTTGGAGATGGAATGGACCTTGGAGTTCATTAACTACAACCCTCTCAATTTGTAGCTTAGGAAAATGAAACCCAGAGAAGTTAAATTAATTCTTCAAAGCCATATAAATATATGGTTGTTGAATTAGGACTGCAAACATGATTTCTGGCCTTCCAAACTAAAATTCTTTAGAGTTGTTTAGCGGGCACGTGCTCAAAGTATTTGAGCTGTCCTTCTCTGAAAGTATCTGGACGGCTTTTTTTGCCTCATTTGTCTCCCCATGTGGAAGACAGGAGACTAGAGTTGCATGTACAGAAAACCCAGAGGGGATGTTCTGGGTTAGTGACCATGAAGGACCAGTAGTTGCTTAGAAAACATTAGGTTACCAGGCAAACACTGAGGAAAACTCCTTGGTCAGAATGAGTGCTCTGAGAATTTAGTAGAGATTTCTCTATGTAGAATGTGAAAGTGAGGAAGTATGAGTAGTTGCAAGCATTTCAGCAAGGAGACCATTGGTTTCCCTAGAGACCAATGACCTACTGGGTAAAGATTCTTAACCTTTTTTATGTCATAAGCCCTTTTGTCAAGTCTAGTGAATCCTATGGATTCCTTCTTAGAACAATATTTTTATGTGAATAAAATTATATATATAATTGCAATGGACACCAAAGGTTACTGAAAGTAAAGATGTGTTTTTTTTCCATCTACATTCACGGACACCCAAAATCTATCCAAGGATCAGGTTAAGAAGCACAGTACTAAATCTGGCAAATGGTCTCCCTATGCTTGCTACACAGCCAGAATTACACTTGCAACTCAGAGACTTCCCTAATAAGTGCGATGGGGACTGAGCATTTATGAGAAAGGAGCCAAACTGAATGAGAGCTAGATCTGCTTTGCTATAATGTTCTTAAATGGATCTTGTTTCTTTGTTTAATGTACTTGTGACTATGATGCTCCCAGGGATCTAGGGAGACCCAAAGAGAAAGACTCAGATTAAATGATGACATTCTAGGGGAAATTCTAGGTCATAGATAATATATTACAAGAAAGATTCCCAAGATTGAACCCAGTCTGTCACAGAGCAGAGTCTGATACCTTAGGTGATATATAATAGATTTGTGATAGGAGCAGATGACACATACGTACTTATAATATAAAAAAAATTAAATTCTGATATATCAGTGCTTCTCAAACTTTTATTCTAAATATCTTTATTAAAAATTAATGAGGATCTGTTCAAAGACTTTTTGTTTATGGATTCTATTTATAAATATTTGCCATATAAGAAATAAAAGCATTGATCAGCAGGTTGATTTCAGAAAGCCCTGGAGAGACTTACATGAACTGATGCTAAATAAAGTGAGTAGAACCAAGAGAACATTGTACACAGAAACAACAAAATTATGTGATTATCAACTATAATGGACTTGAATATTTTCAACAATGAGGTGATTCAGGGCAATTTCACTAGTCTTGTCATGGAGCGAGCCAATTGTATCCAGAGAGAAAACTATTAGGACTGAGTGTGGATCATAACATAGTATTTTCACCATTTTTGTTGTTTGCTTGTTTACTCTTTCTTTCTCATTTTTCCCTTTTGATCTGATTTTTCTTGTGCAGAATGATAAATGTGGAAATTTTAGAAGAATTGCAAAAAGAAAAAAGAAAAGAAGAGCTAATTTTGAATTTTTAGATCCTTGGAAAGGGCTTCAGAGATCCACCCCAAGGATTCTCTGGACCACACTTTGAGAACCACTTCTGTAGATAAATCATGTTATAAAGAGATTTGTGATTTCATTGCTTTGCATTTTCTTCCCTGCAGGGAAGATATTGAAAATCTTGAGGCCAAAAAAATCATCACACTATGGTCAAATTTGTTGATGCAATTCTCTGTCTAATTGGAGTGGTCCTCAGAATCACAACAATACCTGAATGAATCATTGAGCCCACACTTTCTGGTTTAATGAGATGAGTTTCCTCATTATGAATAAGGAATTGGATAATGGCCTCTCAAACAATACAATTCTCATTTGCAGATCCTATGAACTTCTAGGACTGACTTTTGTCCTTTCTACGAATTCTGCTAAAACAAACAAAGAATGGGTTATAGGTATGATTGGTTGTCTTAATAGTAACAATAATATATTTGAATTTCCTTCTTTTTGTGTCCACTTCCACAAAGCTTTCCAAGATCCATTTAGGGAAATTTTGACTTTTAGAATCTAAAGTGATTTTGGATATCATATAGTTCAACTTTTTCATTTGATATATGAGTAAAAGTAGGTGGTAAAGTAGATAGAGTGCTGGGCTTGGAGTTAGGAAGGTCTGAATTCCAATCTAGTTTTCAGACAATTATTAGCTGTGTGATCCTCAAGTCACTGAATCTATGTTTACCTCTATTCCCTCAACTATAAAATGGGAATAATAATAGCACCTAACCTAAGGATGTTCTGAGAATCACATGAGATAATATGTGTAACATACTTAAGCACAGTATCTGGCACATAATAGGTACTTAATAAATAAATACTTATCACCTCCGTTGGTTTCTCTACAGGCCAAGAGAGATGACATAGCTTACTTCAGATAATTTTCACACTAACATAACTAGTTGATAGAAGAGTCAGGACTAAAATTCCCTTCCCTTTGGGGCCACCATCTTTTTTACTACCTATATTAGCATAAAGTTCAAGGATTCTCACTTTCTCCACTTTCTTTTCTTTAATCATCAGTATCTGTAATCTTTCTCCTGAGTTAAGGATAGGGAGCAGAGCCCTGATATATTTCTCTCAAAATAGCAGTCACCAAAAAAAGACAAGTACATAATTTAAAAGGTCTGGAGACAAGAACAGACTTACTCTTCCCAGAAAAGCTAAATAAAATCAGAGAGCGAGAGCAACATATTTAGCATTTGGGGCCTCCATCATGCCATGGAAAAAATGCTAACAATAGCAAATTGTCTACAGGGTACACCAGATTCAATCCATAATCTTTATTGGGTTGCTTAGATCAAGATAAATGAGATCAATGCAGTCTTCCATTTATTACAAAATAGGGAGAAAAATTGGGAAATCTTATCTGTAACCTTCAAATATAAAACTGAGGCATTATTATAGTCTCAATCTCCTTTTTAACTTCTCTTTCTGCTAATGGCACTGTCATCATCTCAGTCATTCAGGCTCATAAGCTTAGGGCCAACTTTGACCCCATCCTCTCCCACACCTTGCTACAACGAATCATCCTGTCACATCAGCCTTCCCAACAACTCTCATATGTCTCATTTTCTACCTCCTCTATTAAAACTCTGGCATACTCATTCATTTCTTCAGTGCTAAACTCTTAATTGATCTTCTTGTCAAAGTCTACTTCTTTTCCCCTCTATCCTTCATACCATTGCCTGAGTAATCTCTCTAATACCATGATTTCATCACTTCTCAACTAAAAAATATTAATTCTACCTTAATGTAAATGCATTTCATCTGTTGCTTATTTCCACTTTATTCTATATTTACACTTGTCTATCCTGCATATATCTCGCACATAGTTTTTTATATATTTTCTGTTTCATAAAACTCTTTCAGAGTAGGGACTGTCTTTTGTGTATTTTTTTTAATTTCTGGTGCTTAGTACAGTCCTTGGCATCAAGTAGGCAATTAATAAACACTAGATGACTGAACACCTTCTGAATAAAGCTTAATCTTTTGACTCTTGATATTCAGCACTTTTTAAAACCCTACTCCAATCTAACAGTCCAATTTTATCTAAAATTACTCTCTTTCAGCTGTTCTGTATTTGAACTAAACTGTAATGCTTTGTGCCCCTCCATTTTTATCCTGTCCTTCCTCATCTCTGAATTTTGTTTATGATATTTCTATGATGAGAGTCCATTTCTCCACCATCACCACCCTAATATTCTCATTCATTCTCTCTCTCTCTCTCTCTCTCTCTCTCTCTCTCTCTCTCTCTCTCTCTCTCTCTCTCTCTCTCTCTCCACCTTTCTTAAAACATTCTGAATGACTTTTTTGGATTAATTTTACTTTTGGTTAAATCATCAGTACTTATCCTCCCAATTATTTCAGTGAAATTCCTTGAGTGATTCAAGATGCATCTATCTTTTTATACTTTATGCTGAGCACAGTGCCTCATATGTAGTTGTTATACTTAGACTTTCGGAAATGCCTGAAAGACAAAGATTCCTAACTTTTAAAAAAAAATCATACATCCCTTTGCCATTCTGAGGAAACATAGATTCCTTCTCAGAATAACATTTTCTTACCTACATTCACACTTGAAGGAAATGTGGAATTTTAGCTATAGCTTACAGAATTAAGGATGTGATTTTTTTTCTAGTTTCATAAACCCCAATACCTCAGAAATCTATTCATGGCCTCCTTTGGAGTCTGTACACCCAAAATAAGACCTCCTTTGTTTAGAAAACAAGGTTGAATAATGAAGAAAGAGTATCATAAAAGTCATAATTATCACAGAATCATCCCTTATCATGAAACTGATCCTTTTCTGCCTGATATGAAACTAAGATCTACTACATGATGCCAGATACATCAGAAATTCAGGGAAGGGACATGCAACTCACATTCTTTCCCCAAATTGTCTCCTTGCAAGTTAACAAACTGGAGAAAATAGAAAAAAATGAACCTTCACAAGGAAAATTTATCTTCAGGAAACCCAGACAACAAAGCAGTATCCTTCAAATCCCTAGTGGCTGGTTCACCTGGGTTTTTCTCGTATTCTGTAATCAAACCACCTAAAGAAAGAAAAAAAATTGGCCAGTTTAGTTAAATTGGTCAATAGGGAATTCTGGCAAGATGACTGAGGGAGAGGCAATTTCTATGCTCAGCTTCCCTTCATCCCATCAAAATTTACAAGAGGTGTGCCAAACAAAATAAAAGAAAAACAACAAAGAGGAGATAGAAAAAAATTAATCATAAGGAAAAATTCAAAGAATTCTCCAGAAAAATTGAAAAAAGAGGGGAAGAGAGAGAAAGAACCCAGAACAATGAATAAATGTTGTAGAATAAAGTAAAACATTAGGAAAACCTTAGGAAACAACCAAATAAAAAACATGCAACATAAAAACAATATCAACACCACTAAGAATAGTAATAGAAAAAAATTTCAGTGAGGTTTTGGATGATACAGAAAGTCACACAAAAAGAAGAGAAGAAATAAGTTTGGAAATTAAAAAAAAAGAAATTACTGTTCTCAAAGAAGAAATGAAAAAATAATCAGGAAAATAGATAACAGTAAGTTATAAAAATATTCTTTAAAAAAAACTCAGCTAGGTTTTTTTTTTAAATAAACCTATAATAAGGAGCAGCTAGGTGGCACAGTAGATAGAAGACCAGCCCTAAAGTCAGGAGAACCTGAGTTCAAATCTGATCCCAGACACTTAATACTTCCTCACTATGTGATCCTGGGGAAGTCACTTAACCCCAATAGCCTCAGTAAAAACAAACAAAAACCCCAGTAGTTTCTTTGAAATTATAGATCTGAAATTCAAAAATGCATATCTGGAAGAAGGAATACCAAAAGAAATTGAAATAAAAAATAAATTGAAAAAATGAATAAACAACCAAGATAGATAGCTGTAAGACAATGTAAATAAATGTGAAGATGGAATATGGTGAGAAAAATCTAAGAATTTTACTTTTGCATAAAAACACAATGATATCAATATCATATATTTCAGGGAATCATGTAGGAAAATTATCCAGAAGTACTGGAAAGAGAAAGTAAAAGTACAGATGAGATGAATCTGCAGATCACTATGGAAGAGAAACCCTTGGTTCTATTAGCCCATACATATTATGGCCAAACTCTATAATGTCTAAATAATTCATTTTGTGGGACCAAATTCAGAAAAAAACTGAATTAGAATCATTTTCATGGAAGAGAATTTTAATCTACACAAAACGAAGATAAGAAAGTTAGTTGAGGTCATATGTCACAACAAAGATCAAGTAGATAAATTAATATTTGCATGACTCAAGAGAAAGATAGGAACATCATGTCTTTAAACTCACCTTTCAAATTCTGAGGGTCATTAAGAAATTTGAAAGGGAAAAATTATGGTCCAAAATGCTAAAAAGAATATCAAACAAAATTAAGAGAGGAATTTGGAAGGAGAGAGAATTAAAACAAAAATTATTTGAATCAGTTGTGAAAATGGTTACTCAAATTAAAGGAGATGGAAGAAATTAGTGGAGATGGCAGGATATGGTAGAATGATCCAGAAATGTTATATCTGGGGTAAGCACAGGAAGAAACAAAGGAATGTTCCTTTGACAATTACACTTCATCTGAAGATCATTAAGAATGTAACAAAAATAATAATTAATAAATTCTTTGCCATTAAGAAAAGAGAACATCTTGGAGTTTATCTGTACAAGCTTGAATTTACTGAATGACAATTCAAAAGTACAAAGGAATTGAGTGTCAGGGAATGAAAGACACAAGTGGCCCAAGACTTCAGAATGCACATCTACTCCTTAATATAATCCCTCTTTTGTGAATCAATAAATTTTGATAATGGAGCCAATACCAACAGAGGAAAGGAGTAATTGAGAGAATCCTGAGATAACCAGCTGTCAGGTATGGGGGAAAGAGAAAAAGGTCTAGCCCTGAGGTCAAAGAGAAAAAATGTAATCCCAGTTCTTCAATGGTCCTTAAAATACTTGAAGACAACTATCAGACTCATGGTATGACTAAGTTCACAGTATACAAATGAACTGGTTTCAAATTTTGCCTTCAATATCTACTGACAATCTCAGAACCCCAGGCAATTCTTGTAAACTATAAAGTGTAGAAAAGGTACAGATTTTCATTGGCACAGGAAGTTACTCACAAGGAAATTTCTATATTTATAAAATTACAGGTTTAGTTAAAACAACGCTAATCCTACTCCTAAAAATTATTATGATTTTAAGGAAAATTTTAACATTGAGATAATGCATCAAAATATATGGGATGCACCTAAAATAGTATTCAAGAAAAACTTAATGAAATCCTGCCAGAATTTGGTAATAAATAGATCCTTCTTTCTCAAATATGGAATAATTCTTTCTCTTTACCACAACTACAAGGGGGAGGGTGTGTCTAATACAATCCATCTGTCCTGATTCTACTGCCTTCCCAGTTTACTACTGAATTAATTCCTTTCCCTGGCCACAGTGATGGAAGCTTCTCTAATGTCAGGGGTGACAAGAGTATGAGTTCAATAAATGTTTGCTGAATTGAATTGATGTATTGTGTGCTTAAACCTTTCATCCGCCAGAATGAATATTCCATAGCACAAATGAAAGTAGGCAACAGGCATATACAATTTGATGATAGTTTTTATAAAGATAATAATGACAATGAATGGTATCACTGCAAATGAAAACTATGAAATGTTAGGGAAAGATATTTTCAGAAAAGAATACCCAGGTCTTTTTTTAAAATTCAGGTCTAAATGTAAAATTTGAAACTCAGATTAGTTGAGTATTAGGAAATTGTTATAACCACAGTCTCACAGGAATTTAGTAGTGGGAGAAAAAGATGCTCCTATTCTGTACTTTTCCACTCCAAACTTTTCAGGCCAGTGTTTGTTAATCTTGTGTGTGTGTGTGTGTGTGTGTGTGTGTGTGTGTTTGTGTGTGTGTGTTATGGATCTTTTTGACAACTATAGATAGGCCCCTTTTCAGAATAATGCTTTTTAAAAATTAAATCATAATTAAAGGAAATGCTAAATTTCAGTCAGAAGTTTGTGAAAATGAGGATATATTTCTTCCCATCCAAGTTCATAGTCCCCCTGAAATCTATCTATATACTTTAAGCTAAGAACCATTGACCTAGACAAACTCCCTCTTCACTATGTAAATAATAGTACTTTGGATTTCTGAATGTTCACACAGATGACAAGTTCTTAGGATTGTGCAGCAAATGCAAAATGTATTTGTTCAGGTGTATGATCGATTTCACTATACTATACAGAATTTATTCTTTTCTCATATCCTGATAATATTATCATTAAAAAAGAATTATCTGGATGCATAGCATGGACCTGCTTTTCATAGATGTGAGATCATCTTGTTACCATATAGAAATTCTATTTCTAATGGTATTAATTCAAATACAAATAAACACATTTCATGTCTACATATTAAACCACAAATATATGGAAGCTTGGATAAAAATATTTTTAAAGAGCTTGGATTTTAGTTTTACATACTTCCAGCAAAAAAAGGATGATTTTAGAGTTATTTATCCCAGCAAAAAGTCTTCTATTGTAATGACAAGTTTGCCTACAGCAATGCTTAATCATTTATTTTTATTCAGGCAGAAAATTGACATTAGAATGTGTCACTTTTATAATAGACTCGAGTCTTTTCAAGAGAAGAAACTTTTCTACTATGATGCGCAAATACATCCAAGCCCAGCAGCTGGAACATGTGATGAACCATGATAACTTTATTAACAACTGTTTTCAATAGGAAGTTTTTATGGCATTTGTGAGTACTCAGCAGCATGAAAAGTGAATATCTGACCTACCAAAGCCCATGGTGTAAGCTTTGTCATGTCCACACAGGGGGGAAATGGTTATATTACAAATGAAGTTGTCTTGGAGCATTCATGGACCAACAGAGTCATGAACTCAAGATCAAGATGGCAGATGTTGGCAGTTGCCAATAATCCACAGGAAGAGGAGACTTTCCCAATCTAGTCAGGCAATGCTTCCAGGACAGTCATGGCTCAGTGACAGAAGGAGGAACCTTCATCTGTACAGGAAGATAAAGACTGATGTATCTAAGAATCATCACTGCAACTTCCTAGATGCCTCGTTGGGATGGGAACATCTGAATGATTCTTGGACTGCTGGGCTGAAGCAATCTCTGCCATGACTCCTCGCCAGCTATTTGTTGATGTTCAATTCCTTCCTGCCAAGATGGGTTTAACTGACAGACCTTGCATCTGTGCAGTTTTCTCTGCCACAAAGACAGCCATATGGTTTGAAGATGGCTTTACCTTTTGAAAAAGGCTAAGTAGCTCTCTAACGCCACAAAAGGACATTTGTACACTACTCACAGGTCTACATCAGAGGGAATCTGTTGGGACAGTGGGAGGATGGTTGGAAGAAAGTGTCGTGTGAGATTCCTTGAGACAGTACTTCAATCCTCAGAGAGATAAGGTCTATATAATATCAGAATGGGATTGTGATGACATTATTATAGCTCAGAATCAGAGCACGGTAGTTCTAAGTTAGAAGAGATCTCCTGGGCCAACTCTTTTGGCCACTTCATTTTACAGATGAGAAACTGAGGCCCATTTGGCTCTCAATATGCTAGTTTCTTAGATTTAGGTTTTCCAAGACATAGAAAAAAACACCAAACATAGCAGATTTTTAATGTTTAGAAAATAGTATCATAGATTTAAAGCTAGAAGTGACCTCAGATGTCATCTTGAACTACCCTTTAACTTTCCAAATGAGGAAAGTGAGATAAATGACTTCTTTAAGATTACAGAAATCTAAGGATTCTAAACCAGGTCCTCTTGATGCCAGATTCAGGTTTGTTTCCAGTATGAATGAATGAATGAATATTTTGGTTGAGAGGCAAGGAAATAAATACTGCCACAGGGAATTAAAAAATACTCTAAGATAACAGAGGCAAGCTCCAGAGGCCAGTCTTTTCAGGATTGAGAGATGGGTAAGGAAGAAAAAAGGGGAGGATATTGATAATGAGATCATTATCTCTTAAAGATAAGGGACTTTGAGGGGCTCAGACTAAGTAATCTAAACTTGTCCTACTACTTCTGTGCCACTTAAAGTAAACTATGCCTTCTACAAGAATGGAAGCAATCATAATGGGACTTGTGGAAAGACTAAATCTATTCAGTTCAGTTTCAGTTACTATTAGGAAAGGAGGAATTCGGTTGGTTGTTGCAATAAAGCCCAAATATTTGAAAAAGATAGTGAAAAAGAAAGGGCAAAAGGAATGTAAAATTTATGTTTATTATATACAAAAGTTTGTCCTGTATTTATTTTTGTGTATGCTGTAGTATCACATACTAAGATCCTGGAGAGCAGCTACTATTTTGTGTTTGTATTTTCAAAATATTCACATTTATTGTTTGTTAAATTAAAAGGAATTTAACTGTTTGAAAAGGAAAACATATCTTGCTTCTTTTGGCTCCCATGTAGTAAAGTCATCAAGAATAAAGAAGTAGTGGATTCTCATGAAGATCTCAATATGGAAGAAAGTATCATGTTGAAATATGATGGAGACTGCTAGTTTTATTTATTATTTTAATTATAATAATTAAATATAAATTACTTATAATTATTAATATTTTTTATTATTATTACAACCATTTCTCCCAAAATGTTTGAGGCAATTTGGAAGATATTATTCCTAGTTCATGAGTTAAACCAGATAACAATTCAACAAAGTCACTCTGAGCTGTTGTGATTTATAGACATCTCAAACAAATATTTTGGTTAAATGTTCAGGTTAATAGCCAACACGACTCTTCCTAGAATAAATTAAATTAAGTACATCAGCATTTATACATCACAGCTATACATCATGGTACACACACAAGTAATTAAGATTGAAAAAAAAAACATCTCAACTCTAATTGAAGTAGCTTGAAAATAACCAATGTCCTTCCCTTACTCTAAGAAATTACTTTAAAATAATATTTGTAAAGTGCTTAGCATAGTATCTGGCACATAGCTGGCCCTTTGTGAATGCCAGCTATTACCAGTATATATTTCCTCCACAGAATTTCACATCATGACTGCTGACTGCCCCTTTGGCCCACACTTGCCATTATTCTTAGATAGTTTGTGTTATCTCCTTCAAAAAAAATCCTAATAACTTTCAGGATCAGTGAAGCTCATTGGCCACCACTGTCCAAAATATATCATCTCTTTCATTAGATTGTATATACTTCTTAAAGACAAGAAGTCTCTTTCTTGCACTCACATTCCCAGATGCAAGACAAACACTGGACACTTTAAAAATGCTATTCGTTCATTTAATTACTTGTTTTCCCCCAACAGAATTTAAGGTTCTTGAAGACAGGGATTATTTCTATTTGGTTTTCTTTTTATCTCTAGCACCTAACAAGGTATCTGTAATGCAAGGAAATCTGAATTAATGCTTGCCAAAATTAAATTTAAAATTAACAAAAATTTTTATATTTTTCAAGGATCTGTTCAATACTATGATCTATTTTTTAAAAATTAGTCCTTCTAACACTGGTGCTGTAGATTCCCTTCTGACATTAAAAGTGAACTAACTTGGGTAGGTGAAGGAAATACCTTACTTTTCTGGCTTGCCTCCGCCCACCCAGTCTGGAAATACTAATACCTGATAATCACATCTATCCAGGATGAAATCACCAAGGTTCAAAGAATTAACAGGCTTCTTTCTTGGTAAGAGAACAAAGAGAACTCATATCAGTATCTCTTAGAAAAGTAACATTTATCAGTGAACAACGAACCCAGGAAAGGTCTGGAAGGCAGTTCATTTGGGGAGTGTTCTTTTCCATCTGGTTATCCAAGGAACAGCATCTCCCTCTCTAGAGGGTCTCACCCACTGAGTGATTAAGGCTAGGTAGCAATTGAGGCAAAGAATGACCTCTTTTACCTTCAAAAAAAAAATGAAAAGGCAAACTGAAATAAATCAATAAAGCTGGGAGGGAAAGACCATCAGGATTTCTGGTCAAAACAAAGATGATTGCTATTTAAATTCACTCTGTGTCAGTCAGTATTCAAACAATGACCAATTGGGACTTGATTTGGGACCTATTGGTCAATCAATGAGAGTCAAGAGTGGTTTGGATTTAAGACATGGTCCTTAAGAAACAAATCTAGCCAGTAAACCTCAAGATATTTTGGGATGGTGCAACAATCAAAAAATGTGTTTAACAGCATCCATAGATAATGCTACAATACTTTATGTGGACAAAGGGAGGGAAGAAGAGAAGGAAGGAGGAAGGGAAGGAAGTCTAATTTAGATGTCAAACTATGAGAAAAATATTTTTACTCAGTTTCTACTGACAGTTAAGGAAGAAAGGAAAGAAGGGAGGGAGTGAAGGAGAGAAAAAGGAAGGGAGGGAGGGAGGAAGGAAGGCAGGGAGAAAGGAAGGAAGGAAGAAAACGACCAGTTTAGTTGGGTCCCCAGTGAGACAGTTCTACTCACTCCTTCATTATCCTAGAGAATCATGACATCAGTGAAGTGATGCCACGACCTGAAAATGGAGTTGACTTTGTAATGTGAGAGGTCCCACCATGGACAACTCAAAGCAAAATAGTGGTAAAGCCTAGCTTCTTTTAATCTCATTTCTCTTCCCTTTTCTTCCCAGGACCTCTTCTATGCCTTAGGTATCTCTCCCCTTCCACGTAATAAAACTTGCTTTGGGGAAACATTAGCCATTTGTTGTTAGTATATTAGTTGGTAGATAATATGACTTTAAGTCAATATGGTCTCTCCCTCTGGGCCAACCCTGCCTCCCCCTAAGTAAAGGGGATTCCTTAATTAAATAGAAACTAGTCTTCTGGTTCAATGGTTACCCTGACTTTCTTAATATTGTCCTTTTGTCCTGGCATTTTAAATCTTTTTCTTTGTGGGTTGCAGATCCCTAACATTCTGCCTATAAACCTTCTACAGATGGCAGTCATTTTCTTTCCCAGGAGACTAATGCTCCAGTTCCAGAAGACAGAATCATCTTTCACAGTTCAAAATATAGTTCCATGTCTTCCTTCTTAGGACTTATCTTAGAATGTTCCCACAATCCCCCACACCCCTGTCAGGAATCTAGAGCATCACAATTGTTGTTTTTTTCAAGGATTTCTCTTTTCTTCACTTGATATTTTTTCTATCAGGGAATCTGACATTCTATCCCATTTGTACCATTCAATTCAATTCAATTCAACAAGCAATTATGTCTCAAGCATACTTTAAGCCTTGAGCTGGTATTCAGAAAAAAAGCAAGATAGTTTTTATCCTCAAGAACTTCCTTTTTAGTCAACTAAAGTGCCAGGCACTATTCTAAGTCCTGGGGATACAAAAAAGGCAAAAACCATTCCTTGACCTCAAGAAGCTAATATTCTAATGAAGAACTCACATCCCACACAGGTTTAGGAACACAGGTTTAGGGAATATTTTCTCTTTGTCCCAGCTGTCTCTTGATCTACCACAATTCCTCTGGGAGCAGGTAGTCATGGCTCATTCAAATTATGTAGGCCTACTTTCAGAAAAATCCTGGAGAAGAAGGGATAACAGTGCACATTCTTAGTTTTAGAGCAATCCAAGGTCAAGAAGATATGTAGCTGATGCTATGAATATCTATATGATCAATTTAGATTAGAAGTAAAAATTGATGAGAATTCAATACAACTAACTTTAGACTCCTGCTGTATGCAAAGCACTATAAACATTGGGAATATTAAAAACAAAAACAGAAACAAAACTACTTCCATTTAAACCAGAGTCCAAGGAAAATGCTTTCTGATATAGAATGTAGTTTTCCTTCACAACAACAAGACGGTACAGACAATTAAAGAAATGCCAGTATTTTTAGCCAACATCCATTTCAGGATAATGAAGTTCTATAAATCACTTCAATCCTGTGTACTTTACTAAGATGGAAGGGAAAAAAGGGGGGACAGTAAAAGTTTCATCGATTCACTCATACTGGCTTTTCCTGTGATTAATGCTTTTGAAAATTGCAATTTTGGGAGATGCAATTCTTTAACTTTGAAATTTTTCTTTGAAAAAGCACGACAGCAAACATAAATTTACAAATTACTTCCATGCCTAACTGAAATAAATGTGCATCTTTAATAATAATTTTATTCAGCAGCTACCGATACCACACAGAAAACATATTCAGTAGCACCATGGAATCAGGAATGCCAAAAACGTGAAAGAGAACTGGGAAGTTGCTTCATTCAAAGGACTTGGAGAACCACTAGGCTAATGATTTCATTTTAAACTCAACTAAACATATAACTATGCTGAAGTGGTAAGCCAAAAAATGGAACATGAAGTCTAAATAGGTTTCAATCCACACACAAGATTAACATGAAATATCAGTTTAAGTTCCTTTTAGAACTCTTCGGAACTGAATTCTGAAAATCTATCTAGACTAGGGCTATCTTTTTTATAAAAGCTTTTTAATTTTCAAAACATATGCATAGATAATTTTTCAACATTAACCCTTACAAAACCTTGTGTTCTCTTTTTCTCGAAACCCTTCCCTCCACCCCCTTCCCTAGATGGCAAGTTATCCAATATATGTTAAACATGGTAAAAAAAAAAAAATATATATATATATATATATATATATATATATATATGTTAAATCCAATATATCATACATATTTATTCAATTATTTTGCTGCACAAGAAAAATCAAATCAAAAAGGAAAAAAAAAAGAGAAAGAAAAGAAAATGCAAGCAAATAACAATAGAAAGAGTGACAATGCCATGTGATCCACACTCAGGTCCCACAGTCCTCTCTCTGGGGTATAGAAGGTTCTTATCATTGGAATTGGACTGAATCATTGTTGAAAAGACAGCAGGAAAAGGGAAATCAGGGAGAAGCTGATGACTAATATGTGAAGACTAAGTCATCTGAGTTTAAAGTACATTAAAATAGAGCAATTTCTTAGCAAGTCAGAGCATAAGATATTTTGCTGGCTAAAAGCTGAATGGATTAGAAAAAACTAATGAAATAAACATTTGAATGCTAAGTAAAATGTAGAACTTGTATTTGAAAGAATTTTCTTTTCACATGAATTCTAAGATTTTTAGAAAAGTTCAAGTAATATGGAACTAGTAATGATATCTATTATCTAACTCTTACTAATTACTATGATTTTTCTGTTCATGTATAACTATCCTGTAGCTCATGGTACTCAAGGATTATTCCTCTTAAATTATAGTTGAAAATACTATTAACCAAAAAAAGCCATGTGCCTATTTTTACACTCTGTGGTGTCTAACATGATATTTTAACACCAGAATTTGAGTTTTACGTAGATGTAATGTCTTGAGACTCCCTTTCCACTATCTCCAATCAGATATAAAGTTATTTGAGATATTTGAAAACAATTTAAAATGATAATATGTTACTCTAATGTAACCCTTAGTAAATGCTAGTTGACTAACTGATGTTCCCTTCATTAACTTTGAAATTCAGTGTATTTGTATAAATATACTGTAAATTTTTTTTCTCTTTAAAGACTATACTTTTTTTTTCTTCTAAAAATTCATAGTGCCCCCTTTCTCTGCAAATTTGGCAGTAGTCCTTGTAAAGAGTGATAAAGTTTTAACCTAAATTAGAGGACTTGAAGAAGCACAGGTTTAAAGACCAAGGAACTCTAAATATCTCTTCATAGTCTTGATTATATTTTTTAAAAAATGGCAAAGTAGTAAGGTTCAGATATTTCTCTTCCTTTTTCTTTCCTTTGCCTGAAGTTTGGAAATTTTTCTAATCCCAAACTGGCTCTGGATCTGCAGAGAAGAGGGGAAAGGAAAGAATGTGAAGAAAAGAATTTCCTTTTGCCCCATGCTGAAGTAATTTCTATGTATGGTAGTTACTTAAAGTAGGAAAACATGTCAGGGCCTTCCTGTGATTTATTAACATTAGCTCCTAAGGAACCTCTTTCCCTCACTTCTCTGTGACTAATTAAGTTGCTTTTTACTTGTGTGTGGCCCTTGGTGGATTTTTTTCCCCCTATAATATGGGACAGCAAGAAGATTCTCCAATTCTCCCCAAGATTCATTCTATGGAAACTATATTAATCATGTAGTCAGTTGCCATTTTCAACGAAGATTATCATTGCTAAGTAATGAGTTCTTTGCAGTCTTTAAGTGCCTTAAATTCACCTCATAAACCTCATCTGAAACTATTCCAATATAACCAACATGATGGAAAAGTGGAGGTCCAGTGAAAGAAACAGACATCTGAAAAGAGAATACCAGACATAGGAATAGTCTTGCCTTAAGTTCCAAGTAATAATCATAGCTGACATTTGTAGATCTTTAAGGTTAACAATGTACCATTACTTATTATGTACTTAGAAATATTTTCTATCCATTATTTCATTTGATTCTCATAATAATCCTTTGAGATCTGTACTAGAAGTATTTTCACCTCTACTTTAAAGATTGGGAAACTGATGCTCATAGGTGGGGTGGAAGTCCAGTTTTCTCTTGATTTCAAGTCCAGGACTCTTTTTCACTATTCTTTCCACCTCCCAATGACCAAACTATAGGCTTTTTTCTCACAAGATTTTATTTCTTTAAAGCTATTCTATATCTTCATGCTTTAATCTCTGCTGTCTCCTTATATCTGCTCCTTGAATGTCCATACCAGCACCCTATCATGTGTTATGCTATGATAGATATGACAGAATCCAGGATAATGTTTTTTGTTTGATAGGAGATTAATGAAGCAAGAATTATCATAAGCTAGTGATATTTCAAATCAAATCCTATTAGTACCCAATCATGGACCCAACTATTTTCTAGAACCAATATTTTTAATCTAGAAGATGTTATCCATGAAAAAATACCACCCTGTTTCTTACCATTCTGTGGATTCTTCTTAATTATTCTGCACTACAGAACAACGAGGCACCTGTGAGTTTCTTTTAATTAGAAACTGTCTAATGGGGTGAACTTGCTAACATTTACTTGGTGAACTCCTGAAATTTGGTTCATTCCATCTTCATGAATTCAGTTTTCGAACTGTGGTAAAAATAGTCTCTTGGTTTGAGATCATCAAGAAAGATTCACAGGAACTTTCTTAAAGTTTGGAAATTTAGATTAGGGCATAAGCAAAATTTCCTAGTTTTTGTAGGCACATCTGTCTGCAAATCATAGACAGCAGGAAAAGGGAAATCAGGGAGAAGCAGATGACTAATATGTGAAGACTAAGTCATCTCAGTTGAAAGTACATTAAAATAGAGCAATTTCTTAGCAAGTCAGGGCATAAGATATATTGCTGGCTAAAAGCTGAAGGGATTAGAAACAACTAATGAAATAAACAGTTGAATAATTAGTGAAATGTAAAATTTGTATTTGAAAGAATTTTCTTTTCACATGAATTCCAACATTTTTAGAAGAGTTCAAGTAATATGGAACCAGCAAAGATATTTATTATCTAGCAGGTGGCAGGAATGGAAGGTGCCAGTTGGCTCCCAAATTGTGATTACTCAAATAAAGGATACTTTATATAAATCTACCCTTATAGGCTCTCACTTTTTCAATAGGTAGATAGGCAGGTAGGTAGATACATAGCTACAGACAATAGATAGATAAATGGATATATGAATGGATGAATAATGGTAATAAGCAAGCATTTATTAAATACTTATATGCAAGGCACAGTGCTCAGGGGATATATGAGCAGAAAGAAAAATGATCTCTGTCTTCAAGAGTTTTACATTCTAATGGGGGAAGAAAACACAATAAAGTAAATTGAAAAAGAGAGAGAACTGGGAAGGCAGCGGAGTAAGGTCCAGAAGGAGTCCAAGGAATCATGGAATGAATCAGGTTTGAAATGAGCTGGTATATGACAAATGCTTCCTTAAATAGATTATGAGGATTAACTAACAAATAAGAGAAGGAAACAAAAGAGAAGTTTTGCCAGAAGCTAGAGTCTATAAAGGAGTCTAGAGAGTGAGGGTTGAACCAACTTTGGAAGTATATAATGTCTTTAATATGTACAATAAAGAGAAGACCCAGATGTTAAAAAAAAAAGGCACATTCATGAAAAAAATTCTTTTCCAGAAAATATATGGTTTTTGTTCAAATAATACAGACATGATGGCTATAAGTAAACTTAGAAGATCAAAATCACAGAGATTTCAAGAAGAGACAAGCAACAAATGGATCAGAAGAGTAGAAGAATAGTGTTATATCCCTTCATGTTATAATCCTAGAGCCACAGAATCTAAGATTTGGAAGAGATCTCAGATACTATGTAGACTTACCCATTTCTGAATAATAATACCCCTATAATGTACCCACTGAATGTTCATCTGACCGCCACTGAAAGACCTCCAATGAGGTAGAAACCATTACCTCTCTCTTCATTTCACTTTTGGATAGTTCTAATTGTTGAGATGTTTCCCCTTATATGTAGTATAAATTTGTCTCCTTGTAACTTCTAGCTCCTTAATAGACCAAGAAAAACAAGTTTAATCCATCTTCTTAGCCTTCAAATACTTAAACCTAGGCTCACAGGAAGAGAAGGAATTATAGAAACATCAACTAAATGTAATTATTTGAAGTCCCTCAGCTGATGGTGCTTTAGGATGAAAAGCCTTTTGATAATTCCAAGGGTCCCATTAGTGGGTCCTCCACACTTGGGAATATGGGAATATTTTAGTGAAAAAAAAACAGCTAAATGGTGCATTTTTTCCCCTTGGGTTTAAGAGAATTTTCTCTTCAAGTTTCACTTCTCTAAAAGATCACATTTCTTTGTGTTAGTCAAGTTATTTGTTGTTTTAATAATGTGAAGCTTTAATAAAGAAATAAAAGACTTCTAGTGGTTAATTACAGACTCCCCAGAAAGGAGCTTTCTGACTCAGCCCCCCACTTAACTCTTTACCACCACCTGGTGGCACTCAACATATAACATTGGGGAGTGAAAAATTATCTTGCAAGTCCCCAATAGAAGCATAACTGCCAACCAACCTGTGACACTAACATGGCAATTTGTTCTACCTGCCAATAAATTTTTAGTGATTTTGCTTAAAATGCCTGTATACTAACTATCTACCTAGATATCTACTTGTGTCCTTTTTTTTTTTTTTTTTTTTTTTAAAGATAGATCTTTCAGAAATCCAGTTTATTTCAATTAGACCTTTTTCAGGCACCTTCTAAAACTTCCTTACTGCCCTTCTTAGTCCCTTCTTTCATAAAGTGTAGGGGCCCAATCAGGCAATTTCTTGCCCATGTAAATACTCAATCTTAAAACGATTTTGACAACTGCATCCATACTTGTTTACAATAAGCCTGTAATTGCTCACACTTAAAAAGGCATTTCACAAAATCAGGAGTTCTGATATGCTTTTGAGAAGAGGTAAATGTTTCATGCTAGTGCCTAGAATTTTCTACAATTTATATCACATCATGGAGGAAATAACTCTTTGGCCATAAATATATGTTTTTATTTTTTAAAGCATTTATTACAAAGAGAAAATAAAAAGCAAGTTTGAATAATGGTGATATCACTGAATTTACAGAATCTGAGTTAAAAAAGACCTTAGAGACTAATTCAAACCATTCAATCACACGAATCATTTCAATAAACCCAACAAATATTCACACAACCTTGACCTGACATTATATTCTTGAGAGTGAAAATACCTTTTAATGCATCCCATTCCACAAGTTGCAACATTTTTCTTTATATCAAATCTAAATTTACCTCTGTGAAATGAATATCCATTGCTCTTTTTATCCTCTGGGGCCAAACAGAGTATATCAACACGATAGCCCTTCAGATCCTTGAAGTTGGCTATCAAGTTTCCCTCTTCCATCTTAGTCTCCTGTCCAGGCTAGATCTCCATAGTTTGTTCAACTCGGCTTCAAATGCCATGATCTTCAGTTCATTTTCACTATTTTACTTGGACTTCTCTGTATACTTTTCGGATTATCTAAGTGAGCAATATCCTCCTCCAGGCAGAAGTGGGACCAGTGTCCCAGACATGGTCTGACTAGTACGTCCAGGAGTTCACTTCCCCAGCCTTTAGCACTCTCAGTGTAGCCCAAGACTGAAATGACCTTTCTGGCTATCATAGTCCACTGTATAAATCATTCTGAGTTTAAAATATTGAAAAGTTAGGTTTTTGCCCTAAACCTTAAAAACACATAAACAAGTGGGAGCATATAAACAGAAAGAGAGACAGAGAGAGAGAGAGAGAGGGACAGAGAGAAAAGACAGAGACAGAAAGACAGAAAGAGACAGAGACAGAGAGAGACAGAGATGTGCAGAGAGACCCAAAGAGAAACAGAGGAGAGAGAGAGAGAGAGAGAGAGAGAGAGACAGAGACAGAGACAGAGACAGAAAGACACACAGAGAATTTATTTCCAAAGAGAAAACTCTGCCCTTGACAGTTATGTTGATTGAGCCTGGCAGAGTTAACTATTTCAACCCAGAGAAATTCTGAATTTCCTGAATTAATGATAGATTGTATCAGATAATCTTATCCATATTTATCCTGCCTGTACTCAATATGTTTTTACTTTGGCAGTTTTTATTTTTCCTAAATATATTACTAATGTCTTTTGTCTTTATATCATATTCACTTCTCCATCTCAAAGATACATATATACACTCCTCCTATACCATAGGTTTCACAGACAATCCATTGTTTTTAGTCCTTTGCTACAACAGAGTGCTACTATGAATATTTTTTACGTATATAATGAATCTTTGTTTATGTCTCATTTCTTTGAGGACATATATTTATTAATAAGATTGCTGGGCCACAGGTAACAGACAAGGGGACACCGTTCTTGCTTAATTCCAGA
The DNA here is from genome assembly GCF_902635505.1 of Sarcophilus harrisii. Lineage (NCBI taxonomy): Eukaryota > Metazoa > Chordata > Mammalia > Dasyuromorphia > Dasyuridae > Sarcophilus > Sarcophilus harrisii. The sequence goes on from NC_045430.1 coordinate 230,423,624, forward strand.
TTAAATTGAAAAATGATTGGAACATTTTTTACATCTACTGACAGGGTATCAACGATCTTCCTATAGTACTTCCAATATAGACTGTTGCACTTTTTTTTCATCTTTTCCACTGTGCAAAGAGTGAGATAAAACCTCTGAGCTATTTGAGTGTATATTTATCTATCAGTCAATTGGAGAGTATTTTAATAAAAAGCAATTTTAATTTATAATTTACAGTTCTTTTGACAACTTTTCATAATCTTTGTCCATTTAACTACTGAGTAATAATCAATAGTCCTTGCCATTATATATTTATATGGAGCCTCAGGAAATTTGGAGTATAGATTCCAATGATATTCGAATGGAGAATTTTTCCCCACTCTACCTTGAAGACCAAACTTTTCTCTCAAATCTTTAAGTCAGAGTGAATTTGACATTCTCATTTTAATGCTCATTTGTTCAAGTCACAAAATGCCCCCTAGCAAATTGTCCTTGAAAAGGCTTTAGGATATAAACAACAGCTGCTTAATAACTGAAGATTTGTTTTAGGACTGTCTCAAATCAATGTGATAATTACTACCTTCCTATCTTTTAGAATACTAATAATCCAATCAAGATGCCATAAGAAAAATGAGGGAAGCACTTTGGTCCCCCAAAGAAAATAGCATTGTTAATGTTGCAGTCTTATTTAATTTCCCAAGTAAGGAACAGAGTCAAACTGGGCAGAGTAGACTCTTTCCCACAGAGAGAAGGAGCACATGGAAGAGACAGCTAGAGTGAGGACTGAATTCATAAGTGAACCACTGAGCAACAAAGGAATTTTGTCAACTCCTGTGTGTATCCTTATCAAGCTTACTCATGATTGCTGAATGCAATTCAGACTGGTCACATTAAGTATGGAGAACCATCTTAGATGAACTTATCATTCACTTTCTATCTCTTTGAAAGCTCCATCAGAGGAAAAGAATTTCAAGCATATGTTAATCTAAACCTTGCAGAGATTCTCTCTGCAACTTTAATACAACTGAGAAGCGGCTTTTCAGGGTAGAAACTTCTAAAATGCCCAAGGCTTGTTCAGTAGAAATCCTGCTACCAGGACAGTAATATGTACCGAGTCAATCAATGTCAGGCCTGCTTTTGCTGTGCCTAAGAACTGAATTCTAGTATATTTGTATTTCTTTTGTGGCCAAGACCATATCTTATTTCTACTTGGGAAATAAGAACATTTATTTATTTTTTAGAAAATCCTGGGAGATATATGATATGTTTATTAAGCAAACATTATGAAAGGTAATTTAAAGCTAAAAATATGTTTGTATACAAATTCTTTTTCAATTTTAAAATCTTTGTGTAGTCATTGGAGAAAAATGTGAAAAATTTTGTAAAAAAAAAATTCTCAATTTCTCATTTCAAAAAAATATAGACAGATAAAACCAGGGTGACTATGGGAAGAATCAAATTAAGATTTGAATTATAGACATATGACAACTTTAATTATAATTGTTTCAATTATTCTACTTTTAGCTATAACTAGTTTAGGCTAAATATTTGTACATCCTATAGATGGAACTTTCCCCCTTCCATTTAGAATAAAGCCTGTATAGCAATTTCCTGAAGCAAAGATTTATTAACTAAACTAAGTCTGGCTGACACCATGCTGAATCACAGGATTTTAGAGTCCAAAGGTATTTCATAAACCATTTAGTCCAATCCATAAGCGAAAGGAATTCCTTCTATAAAGCACCTAACAAGTAGTCATTCAACCTTTGTTTGAAAACCCCATTGATTGGCTGGGGAAAGTTCCATCTCCTATGTCAAACCATTCTACTTTTGAGTTCTAATTGTTAGGATTTTTTTTCCTACTATCAAGTCTAACTTTTCTCCTTTGCACCTTTCACTCATTGCTTTTCACCCAAGCAGAAAATACCCAATCCTTCAAATCCTTGAAGACAACTATCACTGTATCTCTTCTCCTGCCTAAACACCCCCAATTCCTTCAACTGTTCCTCACATGGCATGACTGAAAGGTCCTTAAGCATACTAATTATCCTCTCCTGGTCCTTCTTCAATTTGTTAATATCTTTACATTGTAGCCCTTGAATTAAACACAATCCACTTTCTACATGTGGGTCTAACCAGGGCAGAAAATAGAGACATTATTGCTTCCTTAGACCTAAGAACTAGGTCAATGAAAGCCAAAATCACATTAGCTTTTAGGGGTCCCAAAATAATGCCATTTCCTCCTAGTTTTTTTAATATTTTATCTTTTAGTTTGAGTAACATTAGCCAAAAATGTTTAATGAGTGAAGAAACTAAGATACTGAGTTTTATAGTTTTACAGAAAAATGTTAACCTTTCAACCATGGTTTTAGGATTTTCATGTCATGGAGTTAATACAATGATAGCTTGCAAAGTTTAATGTCAGTCAACTGCATTGCTTTTTTGAAAAATGCTTCCTAATTCTTGAAATTATTTAAGACCACTCACAAGAATGTTGTTTGTAAGAGGCTGAAAAGCATCAGCCTGATAATAATGGAAAGGCTAAATCTAGGAACCAGGAAGCCTTAGTTCTAGTTTTGAGAACATCTGTGATCCACTAACTCTATAATTCACCTAATATCTTTAGATCACAATTTCTTTTTTTTTGCAAAGTGGAGGAAGGTCCATTTAACTCACAAGCAAGAAAGCATTTATTAAGTATTTTTTGTTTTGGTTTGTTTTTTACTGTGTGTGTGCCAGGCACTGTTCCAGGGCTTTTGTTCCATCAATTCTATCATTTTATCAAATTTAGGCAATATGGGGCAACTAGGTGGCACAGTGGATAGACCCCAGCCCTGAAGTCAGGAGGATCTGAGTTCAAATGTGGTCTCAGACACTTAACACTTCCTAGCTGTGTGACCCTGGACAAATCACTTAACCCCAACTGCCTCAGGGGGAAAATTTTAGGCAATATGTAGATAGGACATATAAAATAAATACAAAGCTCTAAGATTCTAGAAAATGCTTAAATTATATGAGAAGATCTAGAAACAGCACAAAATTTTGGCTGTATAGTTTATGTGTATTATTTACTAAACATCTTAGTATGTTTCAGGTACTATTTGATTCATAGAAATAAAAGCAAATAAAGTCATTACACTCAAAACTTTCATATTCTAATGAAGAAGACAATACATAAAAGGGAACTGAAAGTGTCTCTGTGTTTGTGTGATGTGGGTGTTCAGGAGGAAGAGAAGGTAGGAGGAGGAAGAGGAAGAGGAGCAGAACAAGGAGGAGGAGGAGGAGATAAAGGAGGAGGAGGAAGACAGGAGGAAGAGAAGAAGGAAAAAGGAGGAGGAGGAGAAGAGGAAGAGGAAGAAGAGGAGGAAGTTGGTAAGGCTGCCAGTAAAGAGAAGGAAAAATCCCTGTCATGGCAGTCTAGGATAGGTGCTTACCAATCTGAAGAGCAGGACTCAGGTAAGCAGTATTTTCCAAAACAGTAAGCAGATGAAGAGTGGTCCAGAGAATGAAGTCAATGAAATAAATTTCACATATATTACCATATATCATTAATAAACAACATGAAAATAGCCACCTTTCCCTACTCCTATTCCCAACAACATTATTTTTCCAGTCCTTAGTTCCAATTTGAATACCTGTTTTGGTGAAATTCTTCTATTAAGAATTTTATAAGTATATACCATTAACAGCGCTGCCTTTCAGTTCCCCACAGTACCAAAAAACACAAAGTGTCTTTGAGCAGAATATTGACTAAGGAGTCTCTGGACAATTCAACAAGTTGGGCTCTCTTGTTCCTGTTCAAGATTCCTAGTTCTGAGCAAATTAAAAGGCAAGATGTTTTGCTCATACCCATGTCTTCACCTTAAATTATATAATGTATAAATGTGCAGGGAGAGTTAAATGACTATTGATGAGGATCAAAAGCCATTCATGCATGATTGTCTCATGTTTGCTGTTAACGTACATACATACAAATACATATTTTTAATTCTGAGATTAGTTTCCATTTATATTCCTCATGCTTCTAACATTACTACTATCCCTATCATCAATGCTCCTCCTACTGCTACTTGGCCCTTTTGGGGAATTGTCAATTGTGTTTGCATTCAGAGATTGGTTTTGGTGCTGCATACTATATTAGTGATCATAATTATAATTGCATGGTGAAGAAGAAAGAATATTAAATCTGAAGTCAAATGACCTAGATTTTAAATTTTGACTCTGCTCCTTACTATTTGAATGACTTTGGACAGGCTGCTTAATATCTGGATTTTAGTTTCATCCTCTGATGCAGATTGTACTGAATAATGTCTAAGATTCTTTCTAGCTCTAATTCTATGATCTTATCTATGACCTGATAATTATATAAAACTATCAGCAGGCACTTATCAAGTGCCTCTTATATCCCATGCACTGTTCTAGGCACAAAGGCAAAAATGAAAGCGCCCTTATCCTCAAGGAGCTTATATTTGATCTGGAAGAATTTCAAAGTTCTCCACATTCACCATCTCATTTGATAATAACTGTCCTTCCTCTCTAACCATCCCCTCCTCCATGACATCAGTTTTCTTTCTGCAGGCTAGAGTTTACCTCCTTCAGTTTTTTTTATTACTTAAACTTTTCAAAATAGTTTTTAATGCTTCATTTGCCATTGAGTTGTTACTTTCTGATGTGTCCTGAAGCGACTTCAAAAATACCATTTGGTTAGCCACTTGCCCCACATCCTTGGGGATTTCTCTCAAGCTAAAAGAACTTTAAAAAAAAAAGTTATCCAAGGCTACAGCTCACATCCCTTTGCCCCTAGCAATTCATTTTGTATTCAGAAGTTGGTTTTGGTGCGGCATACAAATACTAATTAGCAGCATTTTTATCCATTTTTTTCTATGTTCATTCTATCCCAATTAATCTATACTCATTTAGGCAGTTTTCTACCTACCGAATTTTCAAGTATGCATTTTTTAAAAGTGTAATGATTATGTTATTTTTGTATTACTTTCCAAATTACCAATGCTACTTGAAAAGAAAAGTTATTCTCTAGGAATTTTTAACTATGCATTTTTTTAAAAAAAAATTACGACTGTAAAATGGGTTTTTTCCTTCTATTTTTGGACTGGTTTTTTTTTTTATCTTTAGTTATTGCTTACATTTTTCAACTTGATTTAGTCAAACTCTGCAATTCTTAACTAAGTTACAGCAAAAAATCTTTTGATGAAAGAATGGTGTGTAGCACTTTAGAAATGGGGAATCCATGTAATGAAAATTAGTGATACCAATAAGAAGACTGAGAAAAATAAGTCATCCATCATCTTCTCTGCCCCAAAATATATGTTGAATATTGATGAAGCTAGAAATGCATCAATAAACACTTTCTCTTTCCCCATAGGATGGATAAAGAAAATCCTAATAAGGTATCTCTTATCTATGTGTCAAGCTAAAGACTCTTTAGGAGCTAGCCTTAAGTCAAAACATGATTAAGTGGTGGGGCTTGAGGTGGGGGTGACATATAGTATAGAAAGAGTACTTGCTCTTGAGTCAAGATCTGGGTTCAAATGTTGTCTCTCAGTTGTATGAGCCGGAAGAATTCACTGAGCATTTCTAAAACTCAGTTTCCTCATCTGTAAAATAATTGGGTTCAAGTAGAACTTCTCCAAGTTCTTTTCCAATTTGAGTGTCATGATTCCATAAGGAAGGAATTCCATACTACTACATTTGTTGAAGCTTTGTATTGTTGTTAGCCCTTCATTCTCTCTCTTTTTTATTTAATAGCCTTTTATTTACAGGATATATGCATGGGTAACTTTACAGCATTAACAATTGCCAAACCTCTTGTTTCAATTTTTTACCTCTTACCCCCCCCCTCCCCCAGATGGCAGGATGACCAGTAGATGTTAAGTACATTAAAATATAAATTAGATACACAATAAGTATACTCTGACTAAAACTGTTATTTTGCTGTACAAAAAGAATCAGACTCTGAAATATTGTACAATTAGCTTGTGAAGGAAATCCAAAATGCAGGTGGGCAAAAATATAGGGATTGGGAATTCAATGTAATGGTTTTTAGTCATCTCCCAGAGTTCTTTTTCTGGGCGTAGCTGGTTCAGTTCATTACTGCTCCATTGGAAATGATTTGGTTGATCTTGTTGCTGAGGATGGCCAGGTCCATCAGAACTGGTCATCATCTAGTATTGTTGTTGAAGTATATAATGATCTCCTGGTCCTGCTCATTTCACTCAGCATCAGTTCGTGTAAGTCTCTCCAGGCCTTTCTGAAATATCCTGTTGGTCATTTCTTACAGAACAGTAATATTCCATAATATTCATATACCACAATTTATTCAGCCATTCTCCAACTGATGGACATCCATTCAGTTTCCAGTTTCTAGCCACTACAAAAAGGGCTGCCACAAACATTCGTGCACATACAGGTCCCTTTCCCTTCTTTATAATCTCTTTGGGATATAATCCCAGTAGTAACACTGCTGGATCAAAGGGTATGCACAGTTTGATAACTTTTTGAGCATAGTTCCAAACTACTCTCCAGAATGGTTGGATTCGTTCACAACTCCACCAACAATGCATCAATGTCCCAGTTTTCCCGCACCCCCTCCAACAATCATCATTATTTTTTCCTGTCATTTTAGCCAATCTGACAGGTGTGTAGCCCTTCATTCTCAAGGAGGACTAATGATGTCATGAGGGTGAAGTCTTGACTTGCAAGTGAACTTGATTTAAATAAGGCAGAATTAAGAAAAGTCATCAGATTATTCTCTCCTCCAGAGTCATCAGAGTGCAATGGTAAATCAAGTCACTAGGGATGGTCCCAGATGCAACAGGAGACTTTTTAAACTAGGGTCTTTCCTAGATTTCAGTTTGTCTGAGGCAAAAATCCATTCAATAATTAAAGGCTAGGTAAGAACTGAGGCAAAATATGCCCTAGTTTATCTTCTCAATGGGTACACTGGAATGGAAAACATTCAGAGATTCTGTAGAGAACCTAAGAATTTCAGCACCTGGAGCAAATTCAGCAGATGATGGGAGGAGTTGTGCTACAGTATTCTTTCCACCTCTCTCACTGGTTGAGGGAAGTGAAGGAACAGAAAGCTAAAATACTTGAATGGTGCAGTTTGGATAGGAAAAGGAGACTGTGAACCAGTCTTCAATTAGAAAGGAGGGAAGAGTAATTGGTAGATACATAGCTGACAAAGCAGCTAGATGGTGCAATGGATAGAGACTCTTTTTCCTGAGTTCAAATCCAACCTCAGACACATACTAGCTGATGATACCTGGCAAGAAGACCTGATGAAAATAAATCATTGTCTTTTCTGTCCAAAAATATAAGCTGAATATTGATGAAGCTGGAAATGCATCAATCAAAACTTCCTTTTTGCCCATAAGATAAAGAGTAGGTTATTTAACCCTGTTTCCCTCAGTTCCTCAGCAGTAAAATGAAAGCTGGATGTCAGTGAGCTTAGAAGATAGAAGAAATGTGAGAGGAAGAGATCGGAGATGAAGGAGATTTTAATAGTGGAGGAGGGTTGAAGAAGGCATCAAGGAGCATAGGGATTTGGAAGGGTTGTTGTGGTGAAACCTTTTCCACTAATTGTTGAGTTTACTAACTTGGAAAAGGGAGTGAACTGGGATAAAGGGTAGCAAGAGCCAATGTGTGCTTCTTCCTTCACTGCTGATACTGCCCCCATCTCACAGGACCCCAGACTTAAGGACCATGGGATTCCCATAAGACCCCAGGCCAGCTGATGTGTAAAGGACAACTTAATGCATAGGCAGGAGAGAGTAGGGATGGCCAGAAGGGACGCCTTGTGAGATGGAAGAGTACCTCTAAGGAAAAGAAGCACACCTCTGAAATGGTACTGCCTAGGCCAAATCCTCAGCTGCCCAATGTTCAGTCCAGGATCTGGAAGGATCCCAGGATAATCCTTTCTCTTCATGTTTTCTTCTTATTATTTCACTTCCTTTTTTGATCTCTCTTCTTTGGGCTGATATCAGGTTATAGTGGTATTAAAACCCAGAGTCAGTCATGAGGGGAAATGGAAAGAAGACTGGGGAGACCCTAGGTAAATATGATCTGTGTGTAAGAATTGATAATCCCAAACGCCTTACTCTTCCTATCTCTTACTCACTTTCCACTTTAAGTACTGACACTAAAAGCATGATCTTTGTAGTGGTATGGAAAATACAGGCAATATGGCCAGATTTCAGCACCTTCTACATAAGAAGTTCAGAAAATCTCTTAATATAATTGAGGTTTTTTTTAATCTATTCTTAGTTCCTGTTAAAAATATTTTCACAGTAATCATTGTTGGGAAGTGTGAGATTTGAAGTTCTATCTATATACAATATGGAAAAATGAAAATAATTTTCATTATGAAGGATCCTAAGATTATGCAGAGAGGATCAGTGGACAGAACTGAGGATGTTTACTCTGGAGAAGACATGAGTCACAAGGGTCACGATGGCTATCTTCAGCAGCTGAAAGGCAATTCTGGGAAAGACTAGACTTATTCTGCTGTTCCCACAAGGGGCAATTTAGGACTAGGAAGATGAAGACATTTCTAAGAGGTGGAAGTTAGCTCAATGTAAAGATACAATGGTTCTAACAGCCATCCAAAAGTAGAATGAACTCCTTAAGAAGTTGGTTTACCATTATTGGAGGTCTTCAAGCAAAAGCTGAATGGGATTTGTTGTAGAGAATTGATTTTAAGGAATTATTTGGTCTACATGGCCTCCAAAGTCTTCCTTTCCTGGGATTCTGTGACGCACAATCAACCAATAGGTATTTATTAAACATTGATTTTGTGCCTAGCACTATGTTTGTGTGGGGGAGGGAGGCACAGAGACAAAAATAAAAATGCAACAGTCCCTATACCTTCAAGGAGCTTTTATTCTAGTGGACACCTTGGTAATACAGTAGATGGAGTGCTGGGTGCAGAGGCAGGAAAAGTTCAAATTTGGCCTCAAGTACATCCTACCTGTATGATTTTAGGCAAGTCATAAAAAAAAAAAAAATCTCTGTTTGCCTCAGTTTCCCCATCTGTAAAATGGGGTTAATAACAGTAGTTACTTTTCAGGATTGTTGTAAGAATCACATAAGATAATAACTATAAAGTGTTTAGCACTGTGCTTATCAAAAAGTATTTTATAAATACTTAGCTGTTATTATTATATGTTAACATATTTATTATTAATATATTATTATTAATTATTAATATTGTTATTAATAGAATTACTACTGAGGAGATGCAACAGGTTCACAGAGAAAAGATCAATCAATCAATATATAGTATAACAAATACAAAATAAATAAAAAGCCTGGAGAGGTATGAGGTTTATTGGGTTGGAAGAAATACAGACATCTCTGCCTGGTCTCTCCTCCTGAGCTGTTGTTGCACACTTAATGTTAAATAATTCTCCAACTGGATTCAACAAATAGTTAATACTTATCACTATGACCAAACTCATCAGCATGACCTTTGAGAAAGGTGCCTTGTTGTGGAAGGACTTGACCTTGGAGGCCCCAGAGCCAGCACTCGTCTTGGACATCAGTCAGTGATTTTGGCCAAGGCTTTTGGATGATGATATTTGCAACTTCTACCTCAGGAGCTGTGAGAATGATTTGTAAATTTTAAACCTATAATACAAATAAATAATTGACAAATTTTACAATTAATTGATAAAATAGAGACGGTTTAGGATGTAGTGATTAGAATGTCAAGCTTGATATCAGGAAGACCTGGAATGAAATCCTGCCCCTGGAACTAGCTGTGTGTGGTCCTGAGAAAGTCATTTAACTGTTCCATGCCTTAGAGGATTCCCCAAGATGTATTTAAGTTGTGAGCAGTTTATTCTTAATCTTAACCAGGAGTTCTCCATATTGATGAAATCCCAGATCTCAATCAATAAGAGCGTCATAAGTACACTGATGAATTTGAAAGTTCTCAGCTTGCTCTTGTGCTGAGCACTTAGGTACCCATGCCTCCAGGGAAATGGAGATAGTGATAATATCAATAGAAAAGTAAAATAATATGATTGTGCCAGAGATATTGAATTCAAGGTTTGCCCTGGATAAACTACTGTGTTAATAATCCTATAGCTATAGAACATTAGCTGCAATGATTGTTTTGTTCTGGTAAGGAGGCAGAACGATTAAATTATGTTTTAATATATAGTAAACACATACAGGGCTCAACAATTTTAAAAATGTCCTAAAAAGAATGAAATGCCTCAACAGTTCTTTCTGGGGGACACTGGAAATGAGGTATTTTGTTTATTTGTTTGAACCAAGTAAAAGATTCTATAATAGGAATACTGTCTTCCTAAGAAAGACTCCACTTGTCTCTCCAACCCTGCATTTATGGTTTCACTTACAGATTCACAGCCTAAGCAATCTTCTTACACAAAACACATTTGAAATAAAGTAACTATTCTTTTTTTCCCTAAGATTAAAAAATGGTGATTTTCCAAAGAAATCCATAAATTGATAATTTGTTTCCTAAGTATAAAAAAAAGGAAAATGGATGTTTACAGAAGATTACAAATATTGAATCAGTGTGTCATTAAATCAATTACTACATCTGATTAGCTTTCCAGTAACACTTGGAATAGAGAGAGCATTTTTGGCAGGGTATTACAGAGCTGGCAGTCCAAAGCTCTAAGCATTAACAGCTATTCAGAAAGAGAGAGTCTTTGACTTAGTATACCGTGCAAGGATTCTGGAATCTAATTACTTCCGCTAGTAAACCCTACCATTTTTCTTCCCACTGATTTATTTGTTTCACAGCGTGGGCTCAATTAATTTCTTCTTAGAAAGGGGAATGTAAATTCATATTATCATTGTAAATATTTTTGAATAGTTAACAAATTCTGCAATACTTTGTTAACTGGCTGGCATCTGAAATTTTAACATGTACACCCAAAGATTTCAGCTAGAACAGCAGGTATATTGGAGATGCTCTATAATGTTTGTTATGTATGGATGCTCCATAAAAACTTGGTAACCACTGGATGGGATAAGTGGATGACAGTAGAACTTTGTAAGAAATGGTAATAGGAAGTGAAAGAAGATGAACATTTCAAAGCATCCATGATTAAACAAGACAGATAACAGGTTAAATAACAGGTTAAAAAATCATTAAATTCATAAAGAATCAAATCTATTAAATAAGGATAATTAGATACTTCTCAATAACTTGAGGGTAGGGATTGTAAGCTTTTGATGGTATCTGTATGATAACCCCCTCTACTGATGCAGATCAGCAAGTCATCTGCAACTTAAAATCTTAGGGAAGAGAGAAAGAGAGAGAGAGAGAGAGAGAGAGAGAGAGAGAGAGAGAAACAAAGACAGGAGAGAGACAGAGAGAGGGAGAGAGAGAGGAGAGACAGACAGACAGAGACAGACAGACAGAGGAGAGACAGAGAGAGAGAGAAAGAGGAGACAGAGACAGAGAGAGGCAGAGAGAGAGAGGAGAGAGAGAGGGTGGGGAGAGAGAGAGGGGTGGGGGGGAGAGAGAGAGAGAGAGAGAGAGAGAGAATTAAAAGGTTAAAAGGTTAAATAATTTGCTTGAGTTCATATGGCTAATATATGACAAAAGTCAGATTTAAACCCAGATTTTCTGAGTCTGAGGCTAGCCTTCCTACTACATCCCCACAATGACCCATTGCAATGGTATAATTAAGAATCATTCAATCAAGTATTACTTAAGTGCCTATCATATGCCAAAAACTGTGCTAAGTCTTGGAGATACAAAGAAAAAGCAACATGACTTCTGTCTTCAAGGTGCTTACATTCTAATGAACATGTATTCACATGCATAGAAGTATATGAATACAGCTCTATGTGTACTCATGTATATATATATATTACAGACGTGAAATATGTGAGTATTGATACATATATATCAGAATATATAAGGTGAATGCAGAATAGGTAAAAGGTAACCTTAAAAAGGATGGATTAGCAGCTGAAGACACCAGGAAAAATTTCTTGGAGGAGACAGTGTTTGAGCTGAGGGAACCAGGGAACTTTCCAATTGGAAACAGGGAAGAAGGGCAATCCAAGAACAGAGAATTAGTGCAAAAACATGGAGCTGGGAAGCAAATAGATCAGTGTGGATCACAAATTGTGTACAGGAAGTATAATGTAAAAAAATGGAAAAGGGAAGAAAGAGCCAGGTTGTGATAAGCCAAATAAATGATGATTATACTTGATCCTGAACATAACAGGGATCCACTTGAGTTTATTGAGGGGGAGAAAAGTAAGACTCAGGCAAAGCTACACTTGAGGAAAATCACTTTCAAAACTGAGTTGAGTTTAGGTTGGAGCAGGGGAAATAAATAAAACAGAGAGACCAACCTGAAACAATCCCAAGAGTCATGATGAGAAGTGGAGGAATGGAACCAAGAACGATGGCTGTGTGAGTAAAGAGAAGGGGATTTATCAAAGAAATACTAGTGAGAAGAAAATTCCATTTGGCAACTGATTAGATGCAAAAGGCAAGGAAAAGACAGAGACAAAGACAAACATTTGAGTTTCCAAAGCTGGGTGAATGGAAAGATGGTGGTAAAAGGAAGGAAGGTGAATAAAAGAAAAGTTCAAAAGAGGAGAGAGTTCCAGGCTTCTATCAAAGAATTCTTTTAGCTACTTCCACTCTGATCATTTTTAGCAATAACACATCATTGAAGTATTATCTCTGCTTTTATAGAGATGATACCAGAAAACAGAAGTTAGGGAATTGACATGTTAGAAGGTACTGGAATTTAGAAGTTAGGGAACTGAACATATATAAACCCTCCAGCTCTTGTAGGTAACCAAATGAGTAGGTGCAAAGTGGGACTCAAACCACAAGGGAGAAGAAACAAATGAAAGACTCAAAGAATATTTCCCATATATTTATATATCTCTATCTATTGCTATGTGTATCTACTTATCATCTATGGATATATATATATATATATATATATATATATATATGTGTGTGTGTGTGTGTATATATATGTATATATGTATAATGTATATGTATGAATGCATACACAATATATGTAAGTAAAATTCATCTTGACCTTCACAAATTGGCCTGGCAGAATCACACTTATCTTGTAGCCACTAAATATATAAAGTGCTCTCCCTCTAGAGTAAGAGAACTTGCTGTTCACTTTTAGTTGTACTTTTTGCCAGACTTGAATAGCTTTACATTTTCTTACCTCTATTAGCTGGGGAATATAGAGTCAAAAGTTCACAACTTTGCCTTTTAGTTCTAGTTAAAGATAGAAGAAGGAGTAGCAAGGGAACATTGAACGGGGCTGGCATGAGAAAGAGAGAGAGTTTCTTCCAAGTATTCTTTTAAAAGACTTTTTTATAGTTTCAATTTCATATGTTGATTTGTGATATTTTTTTGTTTTAATTTGCCAATTAAGTTAAGAGGGTTGTGGTAACTGCAGTGATGGTCAAGGATGTAGAGGCAAATCTACATTCTACTGAAGGGTTGCATTCCACAGATTTTATTTTGAAGGGAATGGAATAAGTATATACATATATATGCACATATATATACATGTATATATCACCCACTTTGTGATAGGCTATATGTTAAGAGCTTTACAAATTATTTCATTTGAGAGTCTCATTTTTGAGACTGGTTTGCCATATCTAGCCCAGACTAGGAGGGCCATGGTCATTCACTGTTTCTATCCCAATAATGATTGATATAGAAAATTTAATCCGTTTCCTTTTTATGATTTGGGCTAGGTTTGCCCAACTTGGGTGACCAAGGGGCCTTCCCATTTGGAATATTACCATACTAATGTCAAATTTAATGTGGATGCCTTATAAATTTTAACCTTACTGAACCTCAAAACTCTTGAACTCAGATGATCCATCAGTCTCAGTCTTCCCTGCAGAAGGGGTCATAATCAGTCACTACCATACTTAGCTACAAAGCTCTTTGTAATAAATTTTCCCATAGACATAATTTTGAAATTGGTAGAGTAAACCTCCAAACAAGATCACAAAAGTTTATTTAACCCATAGGTCCATGTTTTTACATGAATGTTTTCGTTTTCCAGTATTACATTTTATAATTGCCTGATTCTTTAAAAAACCATTTTTTTTTTCTACTAGAGCTGGAGCCATCATCTAGTGCTTGTACTTAAAGTCTTCCAGTTTGTTGGGACCTGCCGGGCCTTATGCACTATTAGTATCTCCTTGGAGGACTTTAGGTCATTTATATGAATTAATGAGTTTTTGGTCAGACTCTACTGAAGAATTTATCTCATCATGAATATTAACAGCAGCCTAAACCTTAACCATTATTTATAATAGCTCTTTGATGGGAAAATATGGTTAGGTTTTCAAATTGGAGTAGCAGAATTTTACTTTTCTGCTGCATTCTGACAATATGACGGGCTACCCCCAAGGTACAAGTCACTGGTAATGACTAGGGGAGGTGATGGATGGAGTAAGAGGAACATAAAATAATAGATTTCTGCTAGGAAAGCATTTTAGGGAGCATCTAACCCAACACCCTCATTTTATAGTTGAGCTTCCCAAGTCACAAAGTGGTGAGTAGCAGAATTTACATTCTTATCTGTGGATCTGTGGATCATCTGACTCCAAATTCATTGCTCTTTATATTGTAATACGCCAAGGAAAATAAGCTGGGAAAGTGCATAGGGCAAAGAGCAAGGTGGTAGTTCTAGAAGTGGGGCTATAAAAGAAATGAAAAGAATAAAGAAAAACATGGAATTATCATCCCTGGCCTGCTCATTAACTTCAAGTTTTCTCCAAAGTTCTGTCATGGGAACTCTGACTTTTCACTCTTGTCACTTGAATTTCTCCATAGGTCTAATTATCATCTCTATGCAGATGATTCCCAGAATGCTATATCCAGCCCTAATCTCTCCTGAGCTTCAGTGTCACTACACCAACAGCCTATTGGACATTTCAATTAGATGATCAAAGTAAAAATTTCTAAATCAAAACTATCATTTTCCCCTTCTTCTATTACTATCAAAGGCACCTCCATCTTTATAGTCATATTGATTTATAATCTCAAATGTCATCTTCAATCACTTGCAACTCAAATGTTATTCTTTCTGCTGCCACAATATATCTTATCCATTTCTTCCTTTCCCTTTATACAAACATGTTAATTCAGTTCCTCATTTAATAAATGTTTGTTGAGTAACTAATCTTTCACTGGGACCATTACACTGGATTCCTATGCAGTTTCCATGCCCATAGCCTTTCCTTACTCTAATCCATTCTCCAAAACAAATTTCCTAATAGAATATCACTGGTTCACCTGACCATTGCAACAATTCTCACATCTAATCTCTACTCTGAAAAAATAAAGGAAGCATGTTTACTAATACTTTGTTGGAAAAATCTAGGAAAGGTTTGGGTCAGAACTGTGATTTTTTCAGGATAGAAAAATCCTTGCAGTCGCTCAGTCAACTAGCATTTATTAAGCACCTACTATTTGTGCCAGACACTATGCTAAGCATTGATGACAAAAGGAAAAAGACAATCCCTTCTTTTAAATAACTTATAATCTAATGGGGGAAGACAATATGTAAACAAATACATGCAAACAACATATGTCTACAGAATAAATTGTAGACAAACAATAGAGATAAGGCATTAGCATTAAGAAGGCTGGAGAAAAGCTTTTTGCAAAAGGGAGAACTAGAGCTGATACTTGAAAGAAGCCACACAGGGAAAGTAAGAGGCAGAGATGAGCAGGGTCAGTTACAGGCATAGAAACTGTCAGTAAAAACTCCCAGAGTGGAAAGATGGAGCATCTTCTCCAGGGAGCAGCATGAAAAGTGTCAATAGTTTGCAAAATATGGGGCTGGGCGTGAGGTATGAGAAGACTAGAAAAGTAGAAAAAGTAGGAAAACCCAGGTGACCAAGGGCTTTAAAAGCCAAACAGAATGTTACGTTTGAGCCAGAAGACACTAGGGCACTAAGGAGTGATCATGGTCAGACTTGTTCTTTAGAAAGATCAATTTGACAGCTGAGAGGAACATAGAGTAAGGGAGAGACGTGAAACAAGGAATCCAAACCAAAAGGTTATTAGAATAGTGCAGGAGCAAAGCGATGGGGGCTGCATTAGGCTCTTCCAGAGAGAAAGTCAGGTTTTAGACTCGCTCACTGTTTGTAGGTCTAGCTCCATATCCATTATCCTATGTTGCCTCTCACTTTTGAATTACCAATCAATCATATCTCTACTTTTCTTTTGAAGAATCCTAAGACGCAAAAGACTTAAAAAAATATTAGGGAAATTCTAATAATCTTAGAACTAGTAAAAGAAAATTCATTGAAAGAAAAATCTTTCTTTTATAAAGATGGAGACTGAGACTGGGATGGACTAAGTGACTTTCTCAAGGCCACAAAGGTCATTAATGAATTGAGGACAAAAAGGTATTATGCATGTATTCCCCAAGACAGTAAGTCTTTCTTCTG
Organism: Sarcophilus harrisii; assembly: GCF_902635505.1. Taxonomy (NCBI): domain Eukaryota; kingdom Metazoa; phylum Chordata; class Mammalia; order Dasyuromorphia; family Dasyuridae; genus Sarcophilus; species Sarcophilus harrisii. The sequence continues at coordinate 230,440,082 of NC_045430.1, forward strand.
CCCATCACTTATTAAATTTATTGTGATGCAGAATTGAAAAATAATAATTCACAGTGCTACAGAAGATCAATTTTATTTTACCCTAAATTAAGATGACCTTATAGTCATATGAGATACTCTTGCTATGCATAATAATACATACCGTGCAAGGGCTACTACATGTGTGATTTTTAGGATAATAGCAGCATGAAGAATTATCTAATCAAAATCAGTGTTAGTACTCTAATTGGTCAGATGATCTTTCATTTTTTATCATTATTCATACTTACATTCATGCAAGTAGACTGATTAGCATATAGACATAAATGCAGCTTCTAAGAATTAAACCATTTAGGTATACAAAATAAGAAAATTGTATATTTTAATATGAAAATTAAAATATTAATAACATTTTAATTTAACACACAAGAAATGAGTTTTTATTTTCTTATTATTGTTTATATATATAAACGATATATATATGTATATATATTGTTTACTCTCCAATGGTACAGCACTATATATTTTATCTGTGTGCAAGATGACATTATATTAAGAAAGAAGCTAAATTGTTGATTTAATGTGGAATTTTTCTAATGCAGCTGATGAAACATCAACAAGGCCTTTTGAACCACTTATTAGTGGAATTGATGCACTGCTGCAGGAATGGCCCTCAAGATAATATAGTAGAAAGAATGTGGGATTTGGGGTCCAAGAACCAGGGTTAAAATCCTAGATCTGCTTCTTATGACTTGTGTGAACTCAGGCAATTTATTGAACCTCTCTGCTTGCTCCTGTGTGTAATGAGAAATTGGACTAAATGATTTCTGAGGTCATTTTTGCACTCTAGATCCAAGATACATGAACTACTTGCGACATACCAGGGGTATCCTTGTAAATCGGTTCTCTGGGAAGGGGAAATGTATATGGGACATACCTATATATTTAATTTGCATTATTAACAATTTCTCTATCACTTTTAAAAACCTAAGACAAATAACAAAATAACAAATCAAGACCTAATTTATAGTTTGCTGTTTCCCAATGTGTAAATGATCAGACTGAAAATTTAATAACCATGAGTCATTTGAGTAATCCCATTCTGTGGACTGTAGCTATAGATGAGAGAACAGTTAATTCCCCTTCTAAAATGCTAGGCTGATACCACATAGTTTCTCAAGATTTAAGGGTTAGAATAGTAAAAGAGCTATAAAAAAGGTGGGAAATTATTTATTCAACATTTCAAAGAGTCTCAAACAAACTGACAAGTGAACAGTAGTGTTTGACCTCAAACAGCATTCATCTGAACAGTTTTACCAGGCAAACTTCAAATTTTAGAATCTCTAGTATTTGATTCCATCTTTCCATCAGCCCTGAAAATGCAACTTAAGACCTCAGTCTTTTCCTATGTCTGGCACAGGCTGCCCCAATTAAACTATGAGCTCCTTAACAATAGGACTTTTTTTTCCTTTCTGTTTTCAGTGCTTGGTGCAAAGTAATTAAAAAATTAAAAATTAAAAATCATTAATTCATTTTTCTCATCTCTGTATTTCTCTCCTTTTGCTTCCCCCCTTTTGCCCTTATTTTCCTTAGATTCTTTACTCTCTAATTATTCTTATCTTTGCTCCTGCTATCCCTTCTCCCAATCAATCCCTCTGTCTCTTTTTTTGTGCCCACAATATTTGATTTTTCCCACAACTCTTTTTTCTTTCTTTGTCTACCTATATATCTTCTTCCTCTTTTTTACTCACTGCACCTCACTCCAATTGAAATTGAAATAAATGTATATTGAAAGTTTGTATGATGATTACTAAGGAAAGTTTTGTGCTTCCTAATTCCTAATTTTAAAATCTGGTAAACTGAACAATTTGTTTCTTTTTACAAATATCAACACTTTTTTCCCTTTTAAAAAACAAGGTCAAGTTGCTTTTTAATCTGTGGCCCTTAATTGATTTTTTCCCCCTTGGGATCAGTGACTCTTGATAGAAAGAAATTGCCCTTTTCTCAGTTAAAGCTGGACATAAGGAATATCAGTGCATTGATTTTTTAATCATTGTCTTGTGCTGAGATCAAAATGAAGTCAAGAAATCTTCGGGGACTCATCTCTTTCAATGCTTTTATCACAACTATTAACACATAGGGCAAATCTCTGCTCTGATCCTGATCAGACCCAAGGGGATATGAAGCCACAATGAAATTGTCATTTGGCCCCTTTCCTTCTACTTCTGTCCCATTCTTCCCTACACACCCATCGTTAAAGGAGTTCAAGTTCCTCCCAAATGATTTGAGAAGAAATTTTATCTATTCTTTCATTCAACAAGAATCACCAAATATTATTCAAGTGCATATATCACATATTACTTTATAAATGGGCTAGTGGATACATCAAGGTCTTGTCTCTCTGATAGCAAATAGCAATTGGTTTGGCTGAGACCACCACTAATCAGTCAATTTACTTAATAAAAAATAAATTATTTGATCTCTTTATCTGATATCATCATGGAAAAGAAATATGAAATATTTATTAAGTATTAAAATTAAGCATTCAATAGTAAATATCAATTAAAACACACCACCAAAATTGTGTTGGTCCCATTCCACCTCATCCCCTATGAATTCTTTCATAAACACTCTGAAAGAATTATAGAATCTTGGAAATAATCTAGCCCAACTCTTTCATTTTATAGATGGAGCCCTGTGGGATGATGTGACATTCAAAAAGTACCCAACTGTCAAGCACTCAGGTTAACTGATGCCCACTGGAAATATTCCTTCCATAGAGGGAGCACTAATTCAATAAGGAGGTCGCTTTGTGTGGTGGGGAGGAAAGGGTGATGTGGTGAGAGCCTAATTTCGAATCCTGACTTTGCTACTTTCTGACTCTGTTACTATGGACAAGCTACTGACCTCTCTGGTTCTCATTTTCCTCTTCTGTAAAATGAAAGAGTTAAATTACAACCTCAGGCATCTTCTAAGGATCTCCATCTCCGATCCTATGAGTCTACTGCTGGGAAAGGGAGGGCAAAGGAGAGGATGGAGACATCGGGTTCATCCTTTACAATAGAGAAGAACAGACAAAAAAAGGATTCTTCTGTGCTCCTCTAAGATTTCAGTAGCTGGTTGAACAGTGGAGAGAGTGCTGGTCCCTCGGACAGTAAGAACCAAGTTAAAATAGATTTATATTATCTAGCAGTGTGACTCTGAGCAAGTCACTTAACTTCTGCCTGTCTTAGTTTACTCAACTGTAAAATAGGATAATAAGAGCATTCACCTTACAGGGCTGTTGTGAAGATCAAATGACATAATATTTATAAAGCATTTATCTCAACACTGGGCATATAGTAAGTATTTTATCAATATTAGTCAGAAGTAACCACCAGAAGTAGTACTATTACAGGGACTAGTAGTTCTAGTAGTACTGGTAATGGTAATAATAGTACTAGTAGTGATGATGGTAGTAATCAAGTGATTAGCACAGTGCCTGGCATATAGGTGCTATATAAATGCCCATCTGTCTCTCTTGATACATATAAGTATCAAGATACACACAGGCAACAAATTAATCCAGCTCACTCACTAGAGAAAAACTTAACAAATATCATTGCTGGAATCTTTCTCTTTTCATGTAGTTTAGTTAGTATCTGCAAGAAAGCTACATTACATTTTATCTTAAAAAATATGCAGTTACCCTCTATATTCCTGAATTGATATTTCCAGGTTTGGAGTAATTTCAGAAAGGCTTCAGGAGTGGGAGAAGGATGCTAAAGCCAGACCTCTAGAATTCAGTGACTTTTCTACTTCTCATAGCTCTGATAATTTTTCTGATTACAAACTCAGGTAAACACCTGCAGAAAATAAATCAGCTCCCTCTCCTGCTCTCCTACCCCACCAAAAGGGCGAAGAAAGCTAAGAATCCCAAATTACTTTTATTCCTTCCATGTTACAGCTGAAAATGTTGAAAAGTCTGTAAATCCTATATTCCTTCTGCAACTTATCACATTTGCAACACACACGTACACAGTGAAGCGTAAAACCTAAATATGCAAATGTGACACATCATGTATACCAAGGAAAGACTATGTTCCTACTGGATCTGTAACTTCACAAATGATTTGCTCTGTATCTTTAAAATTCTTGATACTAGACTGAAATTCCTGCCCACCTTTTCCCTACATAAATTTCTTCCACACTTAGAATTAATGTTGGATTGAAAGGGATGGCCACATACTAATAAGAGAGGCAGAGATGAAAGAGGACGACAATTAATCCCCCAATCTCCTATGACTTCCTAACAGAGTCAGTCCCTCACTCTTGCCAAATCAATCTGCCTACCATCTCCTGCAGAAAACTTATCTGTCCTTACCTCTGTTCCTCTGGTCCTGCCATTCATCCTGCCTACAATGTCTTCCTCATTTCCATGCTAACTCATGTCTATTATTTCTTCTCGCCTTGGGGAAATACATCACACATGTCTCACCTCCTTCAGGAAGTCTTCCAAGATAAATGCCCTCCGAATGATCATTCTTTGATCCTTTCTATTTGTTGAATGATACCTTTAATTTATACTAGAAGATTTTGAAATTGAAGCAAATTATTGTTACTGGATGATTGATTAACATTTATGGCAGAGTATATTAGTTTTAGGTCGATCTGTAGTTTTTATATATTGTACATATACTTTACTATACATGGACTACTCTATAAAATTGGTATTTCTTTCATAATGTCCTTACAATGTAAATGTTCTATGATTTTGACTTTGAAAAATTTGTACACTTAGCATTTTCATTTTATATTCCATATTAAGGTTACAGGTTTCATCTCTCCTTATATATAAACTATACTCCTTAAAAAGACCTCATCCTACTCTCAATTTTAACTTCCCTCAGTGCTTTGTAGCATGGGTGCTTAAAATTGTTTCTTTAATGATTGAATAGCCCTTTTTAAGGGAGGTATGTATGTAATAATGTGCATTATTACACATGCATTACATAATGCAATAAAGAAAACTGGAGAGTTCTAAAGACTCTATGTTCTACTGTGCCAAAGGGCTATAAAACCATGTGTATCTTTGGATCCAGCAATACCACTGCTAGATCTATATTCCAAAGACATTCAAAAAAAGGAAAAGGATCTATGTCTGCCAAAAATTTTATAGCAGCTCTTTTGGTGGTAGCTAAGAATTAGAAAACAAAGAGATGTCTATCAATTGAGAAATGGTTAAACAAGCTGTGATACATGATTATAATGGAATATTTTTGTGATATAAGAAATGACAAGCAGGATGATTTCAGAAAAAAACCTGGAAAGACTTACATGAACTGATACACAGAAAAAGAAATAGAACCAGGAGAGCATTGTTCAATGAAAAACTGTGAATGATTTAGCTGTTCTCATCAGTAAAATAATGTAAGACAATCTCAAAGAACTAATGAAAAAGTATTCTGTCATCAGAGAAAGACCTGATATTATTTGAATATAGGCTGAAGCATGCTATTTCTTACTTTTTTCATTTTTTCTTTTGAGTCTTCCCAAACAAAATGACTAATATGGAAATGTTTTACATAATTACACATGTTATAATTAAATCTGATTGCTTATCATCTCAGGGAGGGGGGAGGAGGAGAGGGAGGGAAAGAGGGAAGGATAGAATTTGCAACTCTAAATTTTAAATACAATTTTTTTTAAAAACAGAGACCCCCGTGTTCTAGTCATGAAATTGTTATGTCACCGTTATTTAACAGCTATATTTTCTCATGTGTAGGACAGTCTATGGAATACTTTCTAGCTCTATAAGTTTGTGTACCATTTCTTCCTTGTTTTCCCCATCTCAGCTAGATTTTAACATCTTTGATATCAGAAGCGATGCCCTATGTTTCTTTTGAATTCCCAGACAGTGCTTTCAGTGTTATAAATGTAAATGACAGTCAATAAATGTTTCTTTACATTTTCTTATATCCACATTAGAGTCTAGTTATATGTAGGCTTGTTTAGGAGCAATCAAGAAATGTTTAAGAAATAAACTCATTTAGAAATACCCATATAGAAGTATCTTACTGGTAGGGTTCCTCAGTTTCATATCTTATCTTCAGTCTGATCCAGGTGCTTCCTTACTCTACAACTCCCAACTACCTCTTTGATCTTCTCAACTGGGAATACTTTTCCTCTAGCCAGTCCTTTCCATCCTCCCTGGTTCATAACATTGACTCTTCACTCTCACAACCTCCTCATATTCACTCTGTTGCCAAACTCTGTAGCTCTACTCCTTGTTTTCTTTGCTGTTAACACCACGTTGATGCAGACCTTCATTACCTCACACATAAACTACTGAAATAGCCTGGTAGGACTTTTTGCCTTAAGTCCCTCCCTGCTCTAGTCCATATTCCACTCAGCTATTAATCTGGTCTTCCTAAAAACTCAGGTCTGAGCAGGTCATCCAATGTTCAGTTAACTCTAGTGGTTCCCTGTCACCTCAAGGATCAAGTATAAAACTCTCTGTTTGGCTTTTAAAACCCTTCATAACATGGTTCTTTCACAATGTTCCAGTCTTCTGGATTATTCTCTTCTATATACTCTGAAATCCGATTATACTGGACTCCTTGCTGTTTAAACATCTCTTAATTGTGCATTTTTATTGGTTAGTCCTCATTCCTGGAATTCTCTTCCTCCTAATCTTCATCTTCTCCCCTCCCTGACTTCCTCAAATCTTAGCTAAAACCTCAATTCCTACAAGAAACTTTTTGTGATCCCATTTAATGTTAGTGCCTTCCATTATCTCCAGTTTATCATATACATATCTTCCTTCCTTCTTCCCTTCCTTCCTTCCTTTCCTCCCTTTCTCTTCCTTCTTCCTTCCATGTGATTCAATGAGACATATAGTTGATCACGCTCTCCTCCTTGAGCATTTCTTTTCTCTAAGTTCTTCTCTCTTCTCTCCTGGTTCTCCTCCTACCTATCTGATCACTTTTTTTTCAATCTCCTTTGCCTCTTCCCTCTTTTCCCTTTATAGTACTCTATAGAGCTCCCTTTTCCCTTTATAGTAGTCACTTGGTTATCTCATCAGTTTCCAGGGATTTAATTATCATTTCTATAAAATGATGATTCTCAAATCTACCTATTCAGCCCTAAACTTTCTGCCAACCTTTAATCCTTCTCAGATATCTTGAACTGAATGTTCAGGAGATAGCTAAAACTCTTTAGGATATACCAAGGCCTGCCAATATATGTCCTTTTCTCTCCTCTGATACTAATACTTTATTGTGGGCACTCATCACCTCATGCTTGGATTACTGTAATAGCCTGCTAGTGGGTCTGACTGCCCTAAGTGCTCTCTTCTCAAATCCATTCTCCATTCAGTCATCAAAATGATTTTCCTAAAATGCAAGTCCAATGGTGTCATGTGCTTCCCATTCCCAACCTCTAACTCTGATGACTTCTTATTGCCTCCAGAAACAAATATAAAGTGTTCCATTTGGCATTCAAAGCCTTTCATAGCCTAATCTCCTTCTATCTTTCCAGTCTTCCTTCCTCCTCAATACATACTCTCCATTTCAGTGACCCTGGCTTTCTGACCATTCCATGAACAAGATACTTTCATCTCTTGACTTTGATAATTTTTCTGGCTCCCCTTCCCCTTCCCCACCCCTACCCTTGCTCCCCAGACCTAGAATGCTCTCTTTTCTCCACTCTGAATTACTGATCTCCCTGGCTTTTGTTAAAGTCCCAACTAAAATCTCACTTTCTACAGGAATTCTTCAAGTCCAGAGCTTTCCCTCTATTAATTAGTTTCCTTTTATATTGTATATAGCTTTGCTCTGTATATATTATCTCTCCCACTAGATTGTTAGTTAGTGCCCTTGGGGGCAGGTCTTTTGCCTCTTTTTGTATCCCCAGGACTTAGCACAGTGCCTGATCACATAGTAGTACTTAATAAATGTTTATTGATTAATTACTGACACTGGAAATGTAATAAGAAAAAATAACATACTCTGTTAAACTTTTTGAAACAGGTTTTCCTTTCTTAAGCCAACTTATGTAATCAGTGATCCATGATTAGAGATACATACAATACAATACAATACAAAAAGGATCTGTGATTTCTTCAGTGTAGGCAACTCCTTGTACAGGACTCACATTGAGATTCATCAGTGATTTAGTATCTAAGTCCAAGAGGGTTTCCTTGAAACACATACAGGTTAAGTGACTTGCCTTAATACAAGAAAAATGTGTTAAAGCACAGAGACAGTAAATATCAGCGATTGTATCAGAATGCAGATAGTCCTCAGCACTATGTGCACTATGCCAAGTTGCTTTTATTCTGTAAGAAACCAAGTATAATGGTAAGAAATAATTTAACATCACACAAACAATCCAGTTAGAAAATTATAATTTCTACTGTAGAGTTGGCCTTTGACAGGACAATGGGAACTGTTCAGAAATACTATGCAGACAAAGATATATTTAGATACTTTTTATAAAAGAATGTGTTATTTTTCTAGTAATGCTAGCAATAGCAAACTTCTAAGAGCTCCATAAAAAGCAGAGGTCAGATGCGGATGCCCATCGATCAGACGTTATATATGCAAAAAATTGGTTTATCCCTTACTATCTCTTCAAACTTTTAGGAGAGAAGTTATGAGTCATATTGTAAGGATGAAGACACAAAGTTCTAATAAGGAAAAAATGAGAAAACCTTTTTCTAAACAAATCTATAGGATGGATAACTAAGATGCAGTTTGTTATAAACTTTTGTATATATTTCTTTGCATGTTGTCTCCCCATTAGATTGTGATATTCTTAAAAGTTGATCCTTGAAGGACTGTCTTTTGTATCTTTTTTTTTTCTTCCAGTTTTAACATTGTTATTTAAAGTTGTAAGTTCCCAGTTCTATCCCTCCTTCCTTTTCCCCTTCTCCTCCCCTCCCGGAGATCACAAGCAGTCAGATAATATATGTGTGTGTGTGTGTATATATATATATATATATATATATATATATACACACATATATATGTATATATATATATGTGCAATTATGTATAATATTTTCAGATCGGTCATTTTTTACAAAGAGACTCAAGTAAAAGAAAAACAATGAAAGAAAAAAGAGGAAAATAGTATGCTTCACTCTCTATCAATGAATAACAGTTCTTTCTCTGGTCAGCTTAATATGCTTCATCATTAGTCCTTTGGGATTGTCTTGGATCACTGTTTTGCTGAGAATTGCGAAGTCATTTCCAACATTCTCCTGATTCCATTCATTTCCATATATATCAGTTCTTGTAATTCTTGCCAGGCTTTTCTGAAATCATCCTGCTAGTTATTTCTTACAGAACAATAATATTTCATTACAATCACATATCATAGTTTACTTAGTCATTCCCCAAATAATGAGCATCCCTATTATTTCCAATTCTTACTTTTGGCTTTCTTTTTGCATGGCTCTTAAAAGGTATACAATACATGTTGACAGACTGATTGAAAACTTTGATACTCACCAAAACAGTTGACCAATTTCTAAGAATTTGAAACTGGAATACAAGTATTCTTGTAAGGAACTCAATTTTTTTTCCATTGGCTTTTTTTGAATAACTCCCCCTACACACACACACACACACACACACACACACACACTGAGAATTAGAAAATTAGAACCTGGCTCCTAGAAGATACAGTATTTCATATAGAAAAACAAGTTTGGTATCAATCAAGACACACAAAGATAACACTATCTTTAAAACATGCAAGAAAAAATCTATTTCAATCAGCGTCCTCCTAAAAAGGGGAGCAATGAAGCACTAAGTTCAATTATTCTCCTCTTCATTTGGGTAGTGTGAATTCCCCTCCCAAAAGATGTCTCCCCTGGAATGAAAAACAAATGTTACCTGCCAATATGGAAGAATCCTCAGCATCACCTCTACTCTCTCTCACCAGCAATTATATAATGAGAGTTACCACTAAATAGGCAATGTCAAATAATTAAAGCTTTAAGATTTCCTTTCCCTTTCGATGCAAGCCCTGGAATCCAAAGATCCTTTTGGATGAAAGAGAAAATCATTTGTGTACATCATTTTGTCTTATCATCGTTTTCCAGCTGCCCATGGGAGGCTGCTCAGTAAGCCATTTTAGGAGGGTTGGGAGGAGGGATAGTGATATAGCATCTCAGGCAAGTACCAATTTAAAAATTCTCTAACCATTTAAAACTCATGTTATGCAATGCTGCTTTAGGAGAGAAATCTTTCTTTGTCTTTTTTTACAAGGGCGAGGGGGAGGAAAATCCTCCCTTTCCCCAACTGCACAGTATTTCTGTAATACTGCAAGCATTTATGTAAGATCCATACTGCCCAGCCCATCATTTATTTATATTCAGAATTGTAGTGTATGGCGTACACCCAGAACTAATACAGCCATCTTTTTCTCCCTTCCTCCTTTTTTGTTTTTATCTTGGAATCTTTTTAACTCAAGTAAATAAATCTTCATACTCAACAATTACCACTTTCATCTGCTTCTAGATTCTCCTTCTATGCTCATTCCCCACAATTTAAAAGCTGAAACTACTCAATGCCTTGTTTGATTATCTTCACGATATTATTTGGTAAATATAGGGTATTTAAACACAACATTACCCAGAGATGCTAACTTGGCTTTATTGCCATTTTAACTCAGCAAGTTTTACAGTTGCCTTTTCCTACCTCAGGTCAATCCAGATGTGACTATGAGCAATCTACTACACTTCTAGGGACCAAAGATGTGCTTTGGGAAATCCTGCAACCTTTGAAAGCTTCACCTTTGGGCTTCTCAAACACCACTGTTATTACTGGGGATAGTTGGCCAATAATGGTAGGGCAATAATGGTTTGCCAGGAATTATATATTGTACGGGTGCTCTTTCTGTTGGGCTTCTGAACTAAAAATGGCCTATGACTCTTATCTTCTTTATAATGTGTAAAACAAATAAATTATAAGGGGCAGTAAGAAGAGTGTAAAATTACATGGTATCTAGAATTGTTAATTATTCTTAGAGATTTAAAATTTAAACTTTTGTTACATTTACCTAAAAAAAACCACATTTTTGGAATAGAGAACAGATCAATTCTAACTAAGCCTGTACTTTTGGGATGTTCCATATCACATGTTTTATTTTAACTTAAAATGATCTTGGCTAGGAAAACAATTAACAAGCATTTATTAAGTAAGTTTATATTCTAGACCCTGTGGATACAAATACTAAGAATGAAAAAAAAATCTCAAAAAAAGCTAAATGCATGCATGTCTGTAATTGAAGACATAAATAAAAGACTAAAAATTTATACATATTTTCTTGCTTTGTAGGGCTTTCTTTATTTCAGTTTTATAAATGGCCAAAGATAAAATGTAAAATTTCCCACTAGGTATTTTAATTTCATGAAAAGTTTGGTGTTTTTTACATTTTAATTTCTTCTGATTTTTTATTATGCTTATTTCACCTCCTTACAGTCTACATTAGAAAAGACATGTAGGGGGAGAGGAGGAGGTCTCTTCTTTTGCCTGGATTCCACTAGCTTCAGGAAAGCTTTGGGAACTTAGAAAAGTATAATATAACTTTGACTCTGAGGGGACCATCTAATTTGTCACTTTTTAAAATGGCCTTCTAAGAATTTAGGATTCAAAGTAAGACTAGATTTTTCACACTTCACTCTGATTCCTCTTGATTAAATCTGACCCTGTAAGTGATTTTTTTGGTTTTCTACTAAATGATTTAAAACAGCAGAACTAAAGGCAGCAACTATTTTTATTCATGCATATCCTTACAAAAGTAGAGAAACATGATATTCTGCAAATAATGGTTCATTTCACATGAAACTCCATGAGAGAACCTGAATAGCTAATAATATAGGAAAATTCCAAAGATGTGGTTGTTATTCCTACTTTGAAAGAGGGAGAAATAAGTGGTCTGTGAAATTAAAAATTAGGTTGTCTTGTCCATATACATGAGACGGCATGATATTGTGGAAAAAACACAGGACTAGAATCCAGTAGAGACCTATGTTTAAAGCCCGTCTCTGCTGCTTGTCATCTGTGTGACCATGGACAAATCGCAACCTCTCTAGAAAAATAGACATAAATGGGATCTGTCTCAGAGAATTCTGAACAAAATAAGGTATGCAGCAAAGTGTTTTGAGACGTCTTGTTCAGTTGTTTTTCAATCATGTCCAACTCTTCATGATGTTCATTTGGAATTTTCTTGGCAAAGATATCAGAGTAGTTTGCTATTTCCTCCAGCTTATTTTACAGATGAGGAAACTGAGGCAAAAGGGTTAAGTAACTTACCCAGGGTCATATAACTAGTGAGTGTCTGAGACCAGGTTTGAACTCAGGAAAATAAGCTTCCTGACTTCAGGCCTGTTATTCTATATACTGTGCTGAGCTGTAAACTTCACAAGCAAGGGGTCTATATAAGAGTCAGTAGTTGTTATATATGGGAAGCCCCATTTTTTTTCTTTTTGGTTATATCATCTGAGAGAAATTATTCTCTTCTATTATTTTAATAACAAATTATTAAATTAGGATTAAGGGATTTTTCCTCTCTTTCTTCATTCAGGGACCGGACTCTTTAAGTCAGTCATTGTCCTAAGGATATAGATGTAGATGAGATTGCCCCAATTCTCCAGGGAACATGCTCCTCGATCTTGGGTGGGAACCCATCCAACTAGAAGATCTTACTTTTGCTTAGTGTGTAAACTGAATCTAATCTAGGTGAAAACCTGTTTGTGTCCCTTCACTGGAATTTAGAGTAATCCAGCTCATAAAGGAGGAAACCAACCAGAATGGTTGGGTAGAGATAGATTCCCTTACCCGTATTGCTGGAGGGGGCTGAGTGTCATGGTCAAGCCACCTTCTCAGTAGGAGCTGAAGATTCACATCCCACCACCTCATTATATCCTCATTACCTGTCCACTAATCATAGTTGATGTTTACCTGACTGGGTACCCCTCCTTTTCTAAAGCTATTTAAGCATTCAGTGATCTCCATGGTTTTGTCTTTGGTTAACACTAATCATCAATGTATTGATTATCAGCTAACCTAATTAACAAATTGATTATTAATTGCCTCAAAACTCTTTCTCTAGGGATTTTCATTTCATTTTCATTCATCACACATCTTTTTAGCTTGGGATAAGTCTTTCTAGGATATGGTGCTCATTTATGATACAGATCAGGTAATACTACTAATGATATAGGGGCAGAAGCATAAGAGGTCTGCAGGGGATACCAGAACATCTCACGGGGAAGAATAATAATTTCTATTATTAGAGAGACAGGCAAACCAAAACTCTATAAAAGCCCTTGAAGAGGACAGTGCTTGGACAAAACAAGATCATGGGATCATCAACTTAGAGCTGTAAGGGAATTTATCAGAATGTGTAGTCTAACCTAATCATTTTACAGAAGAATAAACTGAGGTATATAAAAGTAAAGGGATTTTCCTAAGGTAGTAAGTGGCAAAGCTGGGATCGGAACCCAGAACTACAGACTCCAAATTCACCATTACTTCCATTTAAGATGAAGAAAGTGGGGATGGAAGCAAAAGAATTTGGATCATTCAGAGAAAGTTTACAAGTATGGTCAGAATTATACACTGAAAGTAAGACAGAGTCAAACAAGAGTCAGAGTGGGATCCAAAACCAAGGCATGGACATCAGTGGGTTAGAGTTGGGTCATTGAAAAGAGAAGGGGATCAAAGAGACCATAAAGAAGGGGAAAGGGGAAAGGATCCTAATGTGCAAAAATGTTTGCAGCAGCACTTTTTGTGGTGTCAAAGAATTGGAAAATGAGTAGATGGTCCATCAATTGGGGAATGGCTGAATAAGATGTGGTATATGAGGGTAATGGAATATTATTTTTCTATAAATAATGATAAACAAATTGATTTTAGAAAGGCCTGGCAAAATTTACATGAACTGATGCTGAGCAAAACAAGCAGAATTAGGAATACATCTTGCACAGTAGCAGCAAGAATGTGGAATGATCAACTGTGACAGATTTGCTACTTCTCAGAGGTTTGGTGATCCAAGGCAATCCCAATAAACTTTGTACTTGTTTTATTATTATAGTTTTTTATTTACAAAACATATGCATGGGTAATTTTTCAACAATGACCCTTGCAAAAGCTTCTGTTCCAAATTTTTCCCTCCTTCTCCCACCCTTCCCCTAGATGCCAGGTAGTCCAATACATGTCAAATATATTAAAATATATGTTAAATACAATATATGTATCCATATTTATAAAATTATGCTGCACAAGAAAAATCGGATCTAGAAAGAAAAAAACCTGAGAAGGAAAACAAAAATGCAAACAAACAATAACAGAGAGAGTGAGAATGTTATGTTATGGTCCACATCCAATTTCCATATCCTCTTTCTGGGTGTAAATGGCTCTCTTCATTACTGAACAAGTGTCACTGGTTTGAATCATCTCATTGTTGAAGAGAGCTACATTCAGAATTGATCATCATATAGTATTGTTGTTGAAGTGTATAATGATCTCCTGGTCCTGCTCATTTCACTCAGCATCAGTTCATGTAGGTCTCTCCAGGCCTTTCTGAAATCCTCCTACGATCATTTCTTACAGAACAATAATATTCCATTACATTCATTCATATACCATAACTTATTTTTATTAGGTCTTAGGAGTTATAGATAAGTCAAGTGAAGTGCTTAATAAGCAAGAACTCATGTTCAGAATACAAGATCCTGAAGGTGAGAAGAGGGAAGGGAGCTCCATAATTTGTTTACCTCCATTACATTGAAAAGGTAATTTTAAAAGATAAAGGCAAGAAATGTTAAATTAGCCCAACAATAATGGTTTGAAATGGTAATGTGAAAATCACCAATGACAACAAACATTTATTGAATGGTCTAAGAAATTTAGCAAGAGAAAAGGAAGGAACTAGTTTAAATTGACGTGGATACTTTTTTTTTTTTTTTTTTTAGAGAGATGGATCATGAAAATTATCTCCCCAAATTCTGAACTTGAATAATCAAGCAAAATTAAATAATTAATCTTTCCATGATTGGGGTCTGTCCAATCATTCCAATCTTATTTTATACTAATTTCCTTGACTCATTCTACTTCCAGTAAAATTTGGCTGCCACATGTCCCAAATAATATATTCATTCTCTCTCTCTCTTTCTTTCTCTCTCTCTCTCTCTCTCTCTCTCTCTCTCTCTCTCTCTCTCTCTCTCCTCTTTCTCTATTCTCTCTCTTTTTCCTCTTTTTCTATTCTCTCTCTCTCTCTCTCTCTCTCTCTGTCTCTCTCTCTGTCTCTCTCTCTTTCTCTGTATGTCTCTCTCTCATTTTGATGGATTTATATAAGTTATCTACCTATAACACCCCATCTCCTCAAATTATTCAAGCCCCTTCTCAGATACTGCCTTCTTCAAACCAATAAGCATTTATTAATTGCTTACTAGGAGCAGGGGAGCATAATAAAAACAGAAAACCAAATCCTTGCCCACAAAAGAATTTAGCTTCTCCTTTGGGGCTGATTAATAGATACAAGTGCTGAACTTGGTGGCAAGGAGACCTAGTTCAAATTTCACCCTTAGAAACTTACCAATTCTATGAATGTAGGCAAGTAACTTCTGCAAGCTTTGGTTTCTTCATCTGTGAAATGGGGATATTATTAGCACCTTATTGGTATGTTCTTATGATTAAATGTTATAATAAACATAAAATACTTTGTATACTTTAAAGTGATATGTAACTTCAAATCATTAAAAACAAAATATAGCTCTAATTATTTAAGATAAGAGAGAATATTAACTACTTGGGGGACAAAGAAGTGCCACTATTGGCTCAGAATTAATGGACACCAGTGACATGAAGAGAGATTAGTGAGGAGAGTATTCCAGACATGGGGACAACCTTTGCAAAATTACAGAGATAGGAGATGGAATGAGTGTAGGAAAGAATAAACGAAGGAACTTAGAAGGTGCCTTGTAGAAGGGGGTGATCAGTAGAGTCAGATGTCACAAAGAAATCAAAAAGGATAAGGTTCAAAAGAAATGGAAACAATGAGTGTACACAGGTTCCCCCTGCCATGGATTTTAATTGAATTTAATTCATAGGAAGAAAATACATAGAATGAATACTTGAGGAATAGTATGGGTCAAGAAAAGAGGTTTTTTTTAAGCATAGGGAAATCAATATATTTTTGAAGTAGCAAGAAAGGAGTCATGATTCAGTAAAATTAAAGATTTGAGGTAATAATCAAAGACCATTTAATAAAAAGACCTATTAACTATTAAGTATTAGTGATACAAATATGAAACTGAAACAATTTCTTCCCCAAGAAGGTTTTATAAATATACATATATATGTTAAATATGTCGATAATGCAACACTGAATTATAACAATATTATGAGAAAAAAACATATACTTTACTACAATCTATTTTTTCATATGAAAGCAAGTACTATTTTAGCAGACTGAAAAACTTAACCTAACCCAATCTTATCCAACACTTCAGGGCACTATGCAATAATCTAAGGCAAGTTAATTAGTCTTCATATTGGAAGCTTAAGGGCAAATGAAAGGGCATTGTGAAACAATGACTCAGAGCTGGAGACCTAGGGTCTAGTCATGTCTCCAGAGCCATGACAAGGGCAGGGCTTTACTCCCTGCTCTGGACCTCCTCATTCAGGTCTTATCCTGCCCTTTTCACTCCACTTCAGCATTTTGGGGTGGTTGGCTCATAGGTTTGGCAGCTGCAAAGTGTTCTTCAATAAAGCAGTGGAGGGGCAACACAATTACTTATATTCTGGAAGGAATGATTCCATAACTGGCAAAAGTCCTGCCTGCAGACTTCAGAAATGTCTACAAGCTGGAATGAATTTAGGTGCTTGGAAGTCAAAGAAATTGGGAAAGTTGAAACGGTGCATGAAGAGCAGCAGCCTCAGCAACAAGCTCCACCACCACCACCTCCATCCCAGAGCCCAGAAGAAGGAACAACTTATATTGCAGCCGTAAAAGAACCTTCTGTTAATACAGCACTTATTCCAGCGCTCTCCACAATATCACGAGCACTGATAGCTTCACCTATTATGGTCCTTGAAAGCATTGAACCAGAAGTTCAGATTATGATAACTCATACTAGGCACAGCAGAGAACTTGCTCTCTACCTTAAACCTCCTGGCTGGCAAGCAGATAATTCAAGTAGTAGAGTGGGCAAAGGTACTACCAGGATTTAAAAACTCGCCTCTTGAGGACCAAATTACCCTGGCAGCTAGGTGAGGCAGTTGGGGGTAAGTGACTTGCCCAGGGTCACACAGCTAGGAAGTGTTAGTGTCTGAGACCAGATTTGAATTTAGGTCCTCCTGACTATAGGGTTGGTGCTCTATCCACTATACCAAACACCTGGTCTAAATTCAAATTTGAGAGAAATTTTATGCTATTTACTTTAGTTGGTATTTGGGCTGCCCCACAGCATAATAGTTATCAATTATCCCTCTGCTTGCCTCTGCTACTAAGCAGTTGTAGGATCTTAGACTGTCACTGAATCCCTCCAGACCTTAGTTTCTTCTTCTGTAAAGTGGGATTTGGGGTAGATGATGATGTAGAAGTTTCCTTTTTAAAAAGCTTTAAAATATCTATGATTCTATGAAATGAAGTCAATGCCAGACATCCAGGAATGGAATAAAATCATAGCATAAAGTGCTGCTCCATAGAAGCAGAGACAGCCACTGCCTCTCAAAATTAATGCTAACTTTGAGTTTTCAATTGTTCATCTATTTGGTAAAGACAGTATAAATGGAAATGAAATTCTGGTAGCCTGAAAGAGTTCATTAAGTTCTTAAGAATGAGTCCTCTCCTCCACAGGAACACTCTGTCTCTTATAAATAGTTTGTCCTGCTGAGGAGGTAGCAGGAAGACTCCATGTGCTTTGTTAGACCAAGAAGAGAGCTCACTGTGCTTAACCAAACCCCTGCAGCTACTGGGCCAGAATAACAAGTCCTCTGAGAGCCACAGTTTCATGGCATCAAAACCAACCTTAACTACCCAACCAGCCAGCTCATAGCACAAAGCAAATGAGCAGCTAAAGAAAATTTACTTGTGGACTTCATTTTAAACTCTGCTGCAGGTCAATCAATAATTTGAAAATCTATAGTGATGACCAAAAATAAGTTAAATGCAGTTTTCAAAGAGTTGGCAAAAAGGAAAAAGGCGTCTCATAAATTAAATGTTCAAAACAGTAAAGAATAAAGATAATTCAAAATCTAAGATGACTAAGCTACAATATAAAGAAATCACTCTTCTCAGAAGAGATGGAAGAATAAAATACCATTAGCTACAAGGATGCTTGCCTCTTTTCTTGCTCCCTTGGTAATAGATGGAATCTGTTTTCATTCAATGAAGAAGATTGCCAAATCTATCCACTTTTATACATCTCTTGGTTGTGGTGAGATTTAAATGAAATAAAAGTACATTATGAAAATACTTTGCAAATTTCAATGTGCCATAAAATATCGATTCTTCTCTATCTTGTGTTCAGTCCTACTAGACATCTCCACTTGAGTGTCTCACTGGACCATTAAACTCAACATTTCCAGTACTAACTCATCTTTTCCTCTATATCTGTCCCTTCTCCCAATGGTTTATATCATGTTGAAGGTACCATCTTTCTCCCAGTCATCTAGTCTTGTCTCTTCAGAGTAATATTTGGGTCTTCTTTCTTTCCCACTCTGTATCCAATTAATTGCCAATAGTGTCAAAATTATCTTTGCAAAATCTCTCATATCTGTCCCCTCCTCTCCACTGACTGACACTATCCTAATTAAGGATATTATTGTATCTTATCTAGACTATGTGAGAACTTAAATGATGTTCTCTGACTGCAGCTTCCTACTTCTCTAATCTCATCCTTCACCCAGCTGCCAAAATAATCTTCCTTGGGCACAGGTATGACCATACCATCCCTCTGCTTGAAATTTTTAGTAGTGTTTTAATTTATCACCAAGACAATGTAGCATGGTAGAAAGAGTGCTAGGTTGGGAATCAGAAGAGAGATAGTTTCAAATCCTGAGTAAAGTATTTACTATCTACATGACCCATTGGGAAGCACCCCTTTCCGAAACTCATTTCTCATCTATAAATTGAGCACAATACTTGAAGTATTGACCTCACAGAGTTATTGAAATGTCAATTTCCAAATTATTTCATAATGGAAATTCCTTTACCTGAAATTGGCCTTTAGTTTACTACTTTCTGAGATTATTTTGAATTGCATCCCTTCACACATTTTAAATTCCAAACAAACTGGAAGATTAGCTATTCCCCAAACTCATTCTGCCATCTTCAACCTCTAAACATTGCAAGCTGCAGAGTCCTTCCTCATTTGTTCCTCTTCAAGAAGTTTTTCCTGGTCTTTCCAGTGGAAAGATTTTTTCTCCTTTCTCAAATTTTCTTTAGATATTTTTGGCAGAAGCTCTCCTTTCCTTCTCTCAAATGCTACCTTGTATTAGGATTGTTTGTGCACACCTAGCATCCCTGCTAATAGATTATAAATTCTTTAAGGGCAGGGACTCTGGCATTTTTAATGTCTGTATCCCCAGTACCTAACAGAGGGTCTTGAGTGTGGTAGGAATGTAACAAATGTTTGTTGACTTGACTTGAATAAAAAAATCCCTATGTTTTAAGAAATCCCTTGTCAAACTATGAATCATTAAGATATTGAATGGCATTTGGAGCAAGGAAAAAATGCTGAAGGAAAAAATAGGTCATCACGAAGGTAAATAGAGCTATAATAATTAGGGGAAAGATTCAGGCAAATGAAATATCACTGTCTACATCTCTTCTCATATGCTGTAATGCAAAATTGTCAACAATTTGATACAAAATATAAATGTCTCTTCCTAGTATTTTGTACAATGATATGCATTCTAATTTAACGATCATAGAATCATATCATTCAAGTGTTATCATTTTTAACATTTCAATTTGTGTTTATATATACATCTCTTTCACTTATGGTTGCATTTATACACACAAGATGAAAATGCAAAAAATGTCTAGAATGAGAGTGCATCTCTTTAAACAAATTTCACCGGATTCATATCTTCTCTCCACTCTTCACATAAAATTAACTCAAAGTAGAATGTCACACAGATAACCTGAAGGTTAGTTTCTTTAGATTGTATATAATTGGCTTCAGGAGAAAAATTCATATTTTGAACCTAATAACTACTGCTTCTTCTTGCTTCTTGTTCTGTACTCCCTTTCCAAATCCTTGTTCCTAAATTCAATCTATGTTTCATTCAATTTTATTGGTTAGATTGGCTGGTTAAGTCATGATAGTAATTAAAGTGAGGTTATGGAATTAACTGCCACTTGGAGTCATTAGTAGTATTCTTTTAATGCTATAGATTGAACCCTTTAATCTTTCAAGCTACTCATTTTATGAATGAACAAAGGAGCCCTGGGGGACACAGGACAGCAGGTAGTGTTGGTTGATTAGCAGATCTCTTACAATGTTAGAAGAAAACATATTCTTAGCATGTTTTGTTAGTGTTTGCCCATACACAAAGTCACACTTTTTTAAAAAGAAAAACCATCAAGCTGATTTTCCAAGAGAGGAAAGAAGAGGGCAAAAGAGGGTACTCTGTGTCTATTCTTTCAAAATAAAACATAAAACATTTGGTTGGTTATACAAATACCACCAAATGTCTACAGGTTTGATGACATGACAAAACCAGTAGGGACTCTTTTTTAAACCTGCACATTTTAGTTTGTAAATTCCTAGCCAAAGAAGAACCATTCAGAAAGTCCATAAACAATTCTGAGAATGGCAGAACCAACTGGAGCTGGTGTCAGGAGATTTAGATTCAAGTCACAGTTCTGTTATATATTACTTATGTGAGCCTGGGAATATCGCCTCACCTCTCTGGGCATCAATTTCTATGTTTACAAAAGAGGAAGGAGTAGATGATCTAGTCTAGAATTTCAGTTTCTACAACAAGGGTTCTTAAACTTTTTTGTGTCATAGTTGTTTTTTTCTTTACAAAGTCTGAGGAAACCTCTGGATCCCTTTTAGGAATAATGTCTTCTCTTCTCCCTCTATACTACTCCAGTTGATGAAATGACCTCATCAGTTCCCATAGGTTTAATGGCAATCTCTATACTGAGTATTCTCAAAGCTTCTTTTCCTGTTCTAGTCTCTCTGCTGACTCCAATCTCACACCTTCAAATGTCTTTCAGACATCTTAATATGGATGTCCAGTAAACATCTTCAACTCAATATGTCCAAAACAGAGCTCCTTATTTTTACCCCTATAATCTTCCCAACTCCTACCTTTCCTAATATACTATAGATGGCAACATCATCCTCCTAGTTCCTCAGACTCACAACCTAGGATATCCTGAACTCCTCACCATCTCTCACCTCCACATCCAAGCTGTTGCCAAGGCCATCACTTCCTTCCTTCCTTCCTTCCTAAACATTTCCATCTTTCCAATTTATATCAACTGATGCTGAGAAAAACAAATAGTACCAGAAATACATTGTATTCCTGTAACAGCAAGATTGTGTGGGTGATCTACTATGAAAGATTTGGTTTTTCTTAGCAGTTCAGTGATCCAAGGCAATCCCAATAAACTTTATGATAGAAAACACCATTTGTATCAAAAAAGACAACTATGGAAATTGAATGTAAATCAATGCATACTATATTCACTTTTTTGCTGTTTTTTTTTCCTCTCATGGTTTTTCCCCTTTGTTCTGATTTTTCTCTCTCAATATGATTTATGAAGAAATATGTATTTTAAAAGTTAATATACATGCATAACCAGAAAAAATAAAGCAATTTTAAAAAATTTCCATTTTTCCTTTGTTACATTGAAAACATATTTTTACATTTGTCTCCAGAACTTTTGAGTTCCAGACTCTCTTCTCTATCCTCCACCCCCAATTAAGAAAGCACATATGAAGTCAAGCAAAACACCCCCCCTAAATGTCATGTTGTTAAAGAAAATATAGATTCCCCCCAAAAAATACTCTCAAGAAAAATAAAGGAGAAAGAGAGAGAGAAAGACAGAGACAGAGACAGAGAGACACAGAGAGAGAATGAATGAGTATGAATGCTTCAGTCTCTAACCAGGCATAATCAGTTCTTTCTCTGGATAGGATTTTTCATCATAAGTCTTTCAGAATAGTCATGGATCATTGTATTGCTGAGAATAATATAATCTTCATGCGTAGATGATCATCCCACAACATTGCTACTACTTTGTAAATAGTACTTTTCACTTTGCTTGGGTTCATGGAAGACTTTTCAAGTTTTTTTTCTGAGAGCATACTGCTCTCACAATTACATGCCATAATGTTTCAGTCATTCCTCAATTGATGGGAAATTTCTAGTTTTTTGACCTGAGAAAAGAGCTGCTATAAATACTTTTGTACATGTAAATACTTTTCCTTTAAAAAAATTCTTTTGGGATTCATGCCTAGTAGTGGTATTGTTGGGTCAAAGGATATACATGATTTATATAGCCCTATCTTTTGATCATTTATCAAATGGGGTAATGGCTCTAATTTAAATGGACCCAATTCCCTATATGTTTGAAAAATGAGGCCTAATCAGGGAAACTTGTTCTAAAATTCTATTTACAATTAATATTGTTAACTGTATTTACCCTCAATTATTCTATTTTCTCTCTTCTTTCACCCTGTCCTTCCTCAAAAGTGTTTTGCTACCAAACTACTCCCTCCCCCAATATGCCCTCTCTTCATACCCTCCTTCCTTGCCCTATTGCCTTTCCCTTCTGCTTTCCAATAGGGTAAGATAGATTTCTATACCCTATATTAAATGTGTATATTATTTCCTCTTTAAACCAATTCTGATGAGAGTAAGGTTCATTCACTTACTTTGTCCTCCCACTCTTCTCCTCCACTGTAAAAGCTTTATTTTTGCTTTTTTTTATGGCAGACAATTTACACTATTCCACTTCTCCCTTTCCCTTTCTCCCAGTACATTCCTTAGGTATCTTTATGTATTCCTTATTATCCCTTCATATTTAACTTATACCTGTTCCATCTGTATATATATATATATATATATATATATATATATATATATATTCCTTCTAACTGCCATAATAATGGGTTACAAGTATTATTATTCTTCCATGTAGCAATGTAAACAAATAGACCTTATTAAGTTCCTTTTGATATTTCTTTTCTGATTACCTCCTTATGCTTCCCCTGAGCCCTATATTTGAAAATCAAATTTCTATATAGTTCATCACAAAAAGCTTAAAAATCCTCTATTTCATTGAATTTGCACATTTTTCTCTAAAGGATTATACTCAGTTTTTCTGGGTAGATGATTCTTGGTTGTAATTCTAGCTCCATTGCTCTTTGGAATATCATATTCCAAGCCCTTCAATCCTTTAGGTAGAAACTGCTAAATCTTGTGTTAACCTGACTATGGATCCACTTGAATTTTTCTTTCTGGATGCTTGCAATATTTTCTCCTTGACCTAGGAATTTCTGGAATTTGGCTATAATATTCCTGGGAGTTTTTATTTTGGAATTTCTTTCAAAAAATGATCAATTTACTATTGATCATAGAAATGCAAATTAAGATAATTCTGAGGTACCATCTCAAACCTCTCGGATTGACTAAAATGACAAGAAAAGATAATGATAAATGTTGGAGGGTATGTGGGAAAACTGGGACATTAATACATTTTTGGTGAAGTTGTGAACTGATCCAATCATTCTGAAGAACCATTTGAAACTATGACCAAACTGTTTCAAATTTGATCATATAAATCTCTCCAGGACTTTCTAAAATCATCTTGCTAATCATTTCTTATAGAATAATAATATTCAATTACATCTATATATCATAACTTATTCAGCCATTCCTCAACTAATGGTCATCTATTCAGTTTCCAATTCTTTGCCACTACAAAAAGAGTTGCTGCAAACATTTTTGCACATGTGGATCCTTCTTTCCCCTTTTTTATGATCTCTTTGGGATACAGGCCCAGTAGAGATACTTTGATGGACATGGCTCTTTTCAACAATGTGGCGAATTGGGCCAATTCTAATAGTCTTGTAATGGACAGGGCTATCTACATCCAGAGAGAGGATTGTGGGGACTGAATATGGATCACAATATAGTATTTTCACCATTTTTTGTTGTAGTTTGCTTGCTTTTTGTTTCTTTCTCATTTTTTTTTCCTTTTTGATCTGATTTTTGTTGTATAGCATGATAAATAAGGGTGGATAGGATTATGAGAGTAATGAGAACTTTTATGTTTAGGCAGGGGGCAATTTGGAAAAGGATATCTGTGGGGGCAAGTTTTTGTCATGTTTGAAGAATTATTCTGGTTAGGAGTGGAATTCCTTGTGTTACTTCTGGCACTCAGAAGTGGAAAAGGGCAAGGCCTAGTTTGATAGCTAGAGCTAAAGTTATAGAAAGGGAGGCTCAATTGTCGGAGAGTTGAAATAGGGCTCATTGATTCGTTGATCATGTGTTGTAGATGATGGCCAACATCATTATTATGGAGGCAGTAGCTTGGGTAAGGAAGTATTTTGTGGCTGCTTCGGTGGCTCATGGGTTGTTTGGGGCAGTTATTATAGGGATGATACAAGGAAACATGTATAGAACAACTGTACATGGTTAAAATATTGAATGTACTTGCTGTCTAGGGGAGGGAATAGAGAGAAGGGAAGGAGAAAATTCTGGAATACAAGGTTTTGCAAGGATGAATGTTGAAAACTATCTTTGCACTTGTTTTGAAAATAAAAAAAAACTAGTATTTTTAAAAAATGATTAATGGACTCTTTTAATTTTTATTTTAACCTCCAGTTCTAGAATATCAGGACAGTTTTTCTTGACACTTTCTTGAAAGATGATGTCCAGACTCCTTTTTTGATCATGACTTTTTGGTAGACCAAAAAAATTTTAATTCTCTCTCCTGGATCCATTTTCCATGTTGGTTGTTTTTCCAATGAGGTATTTCACACTGTTTTCTATTTTTTCATTCTTTTTGTTTTGGTTTATTGCATCCTTATTTTTCATAAAACCATTAGCTTCCATTTCATTTCTAATTTTTAAGGAATTACTTTCCTCAGTGAGCTTTTGTACCTCCTGTCCCATTTGGCCAATTTTGCTTTTTAAGACATTCTTCTCCTCATTAGCTTTTTGTATTTCCTTTGTACCACTCTCAATTATCTTCTCAATTTCCCTCCTATTTCTCTTACTTGATTTTCAAAATCTCTTTTGGGCCTGAGACCAATTCTTATTTTTCTTGGAGGTTTTGGATGTAAGAACTTTAACTTTGTTGTCTTCTTCTGAGTGTTTGTTTTGATCTTCCTTATCAGCATAGTAACTTTCTAGGGTCAAAATCTTTTTCTGTTGTCTGTGTATTTTCCTAATCTATTACTTGCCTTTTAACTCTTCATTAAAATAGGGCTCTGTTTCCAGGATAGAGCAAGGTCTGTCAATTTAAACATTTCAACATTTCTGGAATATGATCCTTTCTCTTCTCTGACCTTATCCCCATACTGATGTAGTGCCTCATCATGACATACCTGGATTATTGCAATATATCAAGTCTTTTCCTGTTTCAATCCATTTTTCATTCAGTTACTAAACTGATTTTCTTAAAACATGGATCTTAAAAACACAAAGATGCCACCCTTTCCATCACCCCCTGCAACCCTCCTCTCAACATAAATTCTAGGAGCTTCCTATTGCCTTCCGGAGCAAATACAAAATTCTCTGTTTGGCATTCAATTTTCCAAAATGCATAGCACATTGTCTTCCACTTAGTCATTTTAAAAAACATTTGTTGAATTGAACTGAATAGAATTCTTCTTATTTCAAGTTGCAAGGTGGAAACAACATTTAAAAATTCATTTTACATATAGCCAGGAAGGACATTTTGTCCTGGAATTTTTTCCATTCTAAAATTTCCACTGGTAATGAATAGTCTTTTTGCTGCCCCAACCACCTTTGAGAAGGTGTATCATTATTTCCTCAAGCCCCTGGGTTTATTTTTTTGTTCTGCGCCATAGAACATCTTCATCCTGCCCCCCTCCAACTCCCACCTAGCTATTCCCAAACATTGTAGAGTAGGATAGAACAGCAAAAAATTGAGAAATTCCAGAGCAGATCAGAGATTCCAACTTTGAAGATCAGAATCAGAAAAGCCATTTCCACTCTCTGGGAAATTGGTGACAGGTGCCCAGGTGTTTCTCACCATTCTCATTGCCACAAAGTTTGAGAAACTATCATCTAAAAACTTGCATTTCTAATCGCATTTCCTTTTCAAATGATCTAAATTATGTTTAGAAAAATAGTTAAATAACATTTTACTTTTCAAAAAAAAACCTTTGTTTATTTCAATAATTTTTATTATTATATTCAAAATGTGTTCTGAAATTTCACAGAAGGAAATAAAATGTGTCAAATATTTCAAGTGACTCATAGAAAAAAGTGAAACACATAAAATATTTGTAGTGACTCATAGGTTTAATTTCCTCAAACAGAACATCTCCAACAAGAATAAATTGCCCCTTATTAGTAATCAAATGTCACCTATGGCATATTTTTGTTCAACCAAATAAAAATTACTAAAAACTCTCTTCCTCTTCCCCCCACCCCTAGCAGGGGCCTGACTAAAAAACCCAAACTCTTTTTTTTTTAAGTAAAAATTTGATCATGACTACAATCAGAACATTAGATTGTCCTAGACAAAGGACAGTCTGAGTCAGACTCTTTAAAACCCAATTTACCCTGACAAGTAAAATTATTGTTTGAATTACCTTCACCTTAAAAATAACCCTTTTCATAGGTATTGGTATAATACCCACAAATATATCATGGTTAGTTGAAGTAGATGTTGGAGAGAAATTGGCAGCTTTGAATAACCATATAACACAACCTTATTCAGAGAAAAAAAAAGTACTAAGTGGAGAAAGGACAATACAGTACTTTATACTTTTTTCTTTTGGGTAAGCCAGTGATTTTATTTTATCTTTTTTATATAAATGTTTTATTTTATTTTATTTTTTCAAATATTTCTTGACACATTTATTCATTAATTTCCTTTAAATGAATATTCCTTGACTATTTACAAATTGCAAGTACTTATCCAGGACATTTATACTGTGCTAGACATTCTTAATTTTCTTTTCTTTTTTTTTTTAAATAACTTTTTATTGACAGAACCTATGCCAGGGTAATTTTTTACAACATTATCCCTTGCACTCACTTCTGTTCTGATTTTTCCCCTCTCTCCCTCCACCCTCTCCCCTAGATGGCAAGCAGTCCTATACATGTTAAATAGATTACAGTAGATCTTGGATACAATATATGTGTGCAGAACCGAACAGTTTTCTTGTTGCTCAGGGAGAATTGGATTTAGAAGGTATAAATAACCTGGGAAGATGAACAAAAATGCAAGCAGTTTACATTCATTTCCTAGTGCTCTATAATATAATTTTAGATCTGGTACAGCTAAGCCACCTTCATTTGATTTTTTTTTTCATTAATTCCCTTGAAATTCTTGACCTTTTGTTTTTCCATATGAACTTTGTTGTTATTTTTTCTAGGTCATCAAAATAGTTTTTGGGAAGTCTGATTGGTATAGCGCTAAATAAATAGATTAGTTTAGGTAGTATTGTCATCTTTATTATATTTGCTCGCCCAATCCAAAAGCATTTAATATTTTCCCAGTTAGTTAGATCAGACTTAATTTGTGTGGAAAGTGTTTTGAAGTTTTGCTCATAAAGTTTCTGATTTTCCCTTGACAGATAGATTCCTAAATATTTTATACTATCAGTAGTTACTTTAAATGGGATTTCTCTTTGTAACTCTGATTATTGGATTTTGTTAGTGATATATAAGAATGCTGATGACTTATGTGGGTTTATTTTATAAACAGCAACTTTGCTAAAATTGTGGATTATTTCTAATAACTTTTAAGTAGAATCTCTGGGGTTCTCCAAGTATACCATCATATCATCATCGAAGAGTGATAATTTGGTTTCCTCATTGCCTATTCTTATTCCTTTAATATCTTTCTCAGTTCTTATTGCCAAAGCTATAAGCCAGTGATTTTAGAAGGAACTAATGAGAATCTTTAAGAAATTCTACAATTCTCTGACCTGAAAGAATTTTTTAAAATTTGAAATCCAATAACTAAATTTGTACATTTTTGTTAACTTGTAAAGGATTAAAAGTTTTTTTTTTCTTGGCATGTCATGATATAGTGGGTAAGATCTGGCCTCTGAGCCAGGAACTTGAGTTCAAATTCCATCTTTCACATATTATTGACTGTATGATCCTTGGCAAATCATTTCCAGTTCTCTGCCTATTTGTTTATTTTTGTGAGGCAATTGTGGTTAATTGATCTGCCCAGGGTCACACACCTAGCAAGTATTAAGTGTCTGAGACTGGATGTGAACTCAGGTCCTCCTGAGTCTAGGGTTGGTGCTCTATCTAGCAGATGCCTCCATTTCCAGTTCTCTTAACCAAAGCTTCTTTTTTTTTTATTTAATAGCCTTTTATTTACAGGATATATACATGGGTAACTTTACAGCATTAACAATTGCCAAACCTCTTGTTCCAATTTTTCACCTCTTACCCCCCCACCCCCTCCCTTAGATGGCAGGATGACCAGTAGATGTTAAATATATTAAAATATAAATTAGATACGCAATAAGTATACATGACCAAAACGTTATTTTGCTGTACAAAAAGAATCAGACTCTGAAATATTGTACAATTATAACCAAAGCTTCTTAAACTGTGGGTTTTGACCTCATTCAGATTCATGTAACCGGATGTGGGGGTCATGAAATCATGACTTGTGATCAATAAATGTTTGATTCATATACCTGTTTTATATATGTATATACTTGGGTTATATAAAGATTTCTTGGGCATAAAGAAGGAAAAAATTAAGAAGCCCTGCTCTAAACAACTTTCTAAGACTACCTACTTTTATAGAAGGAGCTTGCTCTTCTGGGAACTCCCTATTTTGCTAAAAAAATTAATATTACTTGGATAATATCCCTATCCTAAAATTCTCTAATGAATGAATATGAAAATTGGCTTCATTTTGTTTGGCCTAAAAAAGAGGGGAAAGGTCAAAATGAAAATGTCAATCTCTCTTTTTAGCTGAGGCATTTATAGACTGAAGCCTAAGTTATCTGTGTCATTTTGAGCCTCCAACTGGAAAAGGTAGCTTGTGCTTGACAACAGCTACTGAGTGTATGATAGACTTGATTGGATAGATCAGCAACAGAAAGACAGCAAAGTACCAAGAGTTCATTAGATATCATTGTGCATAAAAGACCCATGGTTTAACAATCAGTACTTCTGCCTCTTTTAATTCAAAGCTCAGCACAGGTGCAACATGTTACCCAGATACCCCTAATTATTAGGGCTCTCTTCCTACACTACCTGTTCCTAGATGTGTGGTGATAACCTCCAATAACATCAGTAAATCACCATGAAAGAGGGACCAAGTCACTGGTTTGATGAAGAGTATTGGCTATAGTCAAACATAAATCAGACTCAAGCCAAGAATTTAACAAAGATGGCTTAGGTCAAGCATATTCACTAGGAAGAAGCAACGTTAAGCTGCATGAAAATACTGTGATGGGAATTAGAGGGCACAGGGCAGTTAGTTGACTAACAGTCTACAATGAGACACTCTTATAGGATATGGCATCATTTTAATAGCAATTATATCTTGGTGAAGTCCATTTTAAGAAACTCTGATATAAGATTACTCTGATATAAAACAAACAAATGGAAGATAACCATTTATAGTCCAAAATGATTCTTCACTTCTCAGAAGGATTCACTACAGATTCCTTTTAATAGCAATCCCTCATGGTGCAGTTAAAATATAGGTCGGCTTAAAAGGAATCAATTTGCAAGCAACTTTTCAGGAACTTAATCTATTGCATAGGTGAGGTATGCTTCTGTTCTTAAGTACTATCTACTTCTCTCCTGCTCCAATGCTGCTTAAATATTTCATTTGCCCTCCAGCGGCTCAGCTTGCAAAGATGAAGATATTGCATGATGGTCACTCGAAAGAGATTTTCTATTTACTTCTGAGTCTAGCAAACTCATTTTATAAAAAATGAAGTCCATGAGACATTTCGTAGCTGTTGATATTTTTCCCAGTCTAAATGTGGTTTAGATGTAACTCATATTACAATCTGAGTGGAAATTTCAGAAGAAGTCAACTGAATATAAAGTTGTAAATATATTATGAATGTCCTTGGGCCAGGTCTGGCCAACAGTCAGCTTCTGGATAAAAGAGGAAAGTCTAATCAATTTTTGAATGATGAAAGAAAGAATCTTGCTACTGAAATTATTCAGTATAATCTAAATTTAAACTGTATCCTCAATGTTGTCCATCTGATTGGAATTTAGATTTATTTCAGTCAGTTAACAAGCATTTATTAAGTACCTATCAGATGCCAGGCACCGTGCTAAGTTTTAACTACACAAAGTTAGGCGGAAAATTGCTCCTACCTTCAAGGACTTTACATTCTAATAAGTATCTGGTAATTGCAGTACAAAACACAACTAACTACTTGAAACCAATCCATTTCCCTATTTTTGGCCATTTTTTAGAGTAGTGTTTAGAAGGTATTTGTCTAGAAATTATTATGAGTTTATAGAAGCAATGCTTCTTCATGTTGAAATTATTTCTATCTAAAAATGGAAGCCCTTATTCAACAATGGTATTTTTTTGTTAGCTTGGATAGTCAGTGCTACAAAGAATCATCTATTTGTTATTTCTGCAAATTAGCCTTTAATAATCAGAGAGCGTATTATTATTAGCCTGAAAACTATTAGGTCAATAAAGCCATTTAATTAATATGTTCTAACAAAAGGCAACTATGCATAAAGATATCTGCAAGCCTCATAAATGGTTCTTCCTGCCTCATTTTACTTGCTAATAAGAAAAACATCACTTATTTCTTTTAAAATTAGTTCCTTTCATCAATACTTAATTTCATTAAAATAACATCTAATAAATGTGGCCACTTATTGATATCTTAGTAAGGTTTATTTATACATGCATGTTGTTCAGCATTTCTAACTGAAGCTGGTCATTTCTGATTAATGACATGTATTTTTTGCAATAATTCATTCAAGAAGACTTTGGTTGGAATTACAGTTCTTCTGCTTACTGTCTCTGTGAAACAGGGCAAA
Source organism: Sarcophilus harrisii (assembly GCF_902635505.1). Classification (NCBI taxonomy): domain Eukaryota; kingdom Metazoa; phylum Chordata; class Mammalia; order Dasyuromorphia; family Dasyuridae; genus Sarcophilus; species Sarcophilus harrisii. The sequence continues at coordinate 230,471,290 of NC_045430.1, forward strand.
TTTCTAAACCTCCTAAGGCCTTAGTTTCCTCATGTGTAAAATGAGAGATTCTTTACAGCTGTAGATCTATGATATGCCTACATTTAGGGTGTGCCTACTTAAAGCAAGGTACTGTCCTAGGTGCTTATCACATACAGGTACTGCTTTTAAGAAGCTTATAGTCTGGTGGGGAAGAAAAGAAAATACAAAGTAACACTTAAGATTTGAGGAGGGAAAGCTTGCTTCCCGGTGTAGGGTTTCAAAAAAGGCTTGATAAATAAGGTGGTCTTGATGGGGAATGGGCCTAAAGGATATGAAGTAGTATGGGGGGCCAGGGAATGGTGCAAACATTGCAAGGATTAGAGATAGTATGATGTTGTGGATAGAAAACTAGACTTGAAGTCAGGAAGACCCGGTTCAAGATTAGGAAGACCTGGTTCAAATTTCAACTCATACACTTGTTAGCCATTTAGTCTCTCTATGTCTTAGTTATCTCATCTATAAAATGAGAGAGTTACCTTTAAGGTCCTTTCCAGATCTAAATCTATTATCCTATGACAGTGTGAGCTAAGGCAGAAGGGCAGGAGCAAGTAAGTCATCTCCATACTTCCCCTTAGCATTATTTATGGTCTTGCAGAGCTAGAGGCATAGAGTGTTGGGCCTGAAGTCAGGAAGAATGGAGTTCAAATCCAGCCTCAGACACTGACTAGCTGTATGTGTAATCCCAGGTAAGTCACTTAACCCTGTCTGCCTCAGTTTCCTCATCTGTGAAATGAGCTGAAGAAAGAAATGACAAACCACTATAGTATCTGTCAAGAAAACTGCAAGAGGTGTCACAAATAGTTGGATACAACTGAATGACAATTTATCTCACTATTAGATTAACAATTCTTTGTTAGATAAGAATTCAATTCAAAAATATTTATTAAGTGTCATCTATGTACTAGGCACTGTGCTAAATGCTGAAACAAAGAATCAAGGTGTCCCAAAAGTCTCAGTTCAATTTTAAGGTATTAAAGTTAAACTTTTAAATTTCACTAAGACTTTGAGACATTCTGTATATAAATTAAAACCCAATGTTATTTCTTAAATGCAGTTTATTATTTTGATATCAAACTAATGGTTTGTCATTAACTATTTCTACAAAAGACAAAGTCAAGTGTAGATATAGAGAATTTTTAAGGGATTTAAAGTGGATAGCCAAGGGGGCAGCTAGGTAGCTCAGTGGATAGAGCACCAGCCTTGAAGTCAGGAGGACCTGAGTTCAAATCTGACTTCAGACACTTAACACTTCCTAGCTGTGTGACCATGGGCAAGTCTTTTAACCCCAATTGCCTCAGCAAAAAAAAAAAAAAAAAAAAAAAAAAGTTGATAGATTAGACTATTTTTAATCCAAGGTGGGCGGGGGAGGGCGAATAGTCAGACATGTTACTCAATTTGTTAGAATGATCTGGTTTAGTTTACAATGATCAACATGAGCCCCAAATTAGCCACTGGAAAACTTTGGTTTCCTTTTAGGCTAAGTACAATCATTGTATTGAATTATATTTTTCTTTTCTTAATGCTACATGCCAAAACAAGAAGCTCAACATATTTTAATGAAATGATAATATTTTACTTCAAAAGAATCTAAATTTCTGTCCTAACCCTATCATAGTCTGTATGAACTTAGACAAGTAATTTGCTACATGTGTGAGTCATTTTCTCATGGAAACGGGGAAAAAAATCTACAAGAAATTCTTTCCTTTACATAATTCACCAAGAAGATTGTGTTAATAAATAAGAAGTGTGAAATGTATTGTTGTTTTCTTCCTAAAGATGGAATGTGTTACATAAATTCAAGGCATTATTATTCCCAGTGGCATCTTAATATTTCCCCTCCTTAGGGCATCTACCAAGAATTCAAAGACAAAGTTCACCAATGTTGGGAGAAGACTTAAAACTCTTGTGTTCCCTGGTAACCTAAAAGCTGAGTACAAGGAAATTCTCAACCTTTATCTAATAAATTCCCATGGCAATCAAAATAAACAAGACAGAGGATGCAGTTTTTACTGCTTATTCCACAATAAAGCTTTCATTAAGAATGACAAAGACAGGAAGGGCTTGGCATTTTTATACTAGTTGAAAGTCCATTTAGCCCTTAATACCCTAGAGAAATTTAGAAAGAATCTTTCACCTTGCCCTGGAGATGATCCCTTTAATGTCAGTGAGTTCTTTGGTGAGCTGAGTTTCAACATTAGCCTAGAGTTTGAATTGCTTGGGGGGTGAGGTGGTTTTAACTAGTCATTCAGCTTCTTTAGAAATAAGAGATTGTAGTTTTCAAATATAAAGTAGCATGATTTGGATTTTAGATGTCATGTCTTTTTTCCCTATCTCCTCCTTTCTTACTTTGCTTTAACCTGATACTAATGATTACCAAATACTTCAAATGCCAATTAGTCTGTGAGAATAAATGTTTCATTAAAATTTCTGCAAGTAGAGATATAAGGACAATCTGAATAAATTATATCAAAATCCTACCATTAAAAAAGTCATTTGTAGATCATTTAGTTAAAAGTCATCACATGGAGTGAGAATAAAAACAAAAGTTAATTCCCCAGTAGTCACCTGAATCTATTAGAATAATATCCAAAAATGAAACATCTATTCAAAATTCAATTTAGGGCTTAATTTTAAATAGATCAGTGCAATGGAGTAAGCAATTCATGGGGAGAGAAACACCACACAAAAGAAGGCAGGAAAAGGGAGAACGGAGAAAAGGGGAAAACCCTAGGTATCTTATTTGGTGGAGATGAAATTAGGCAGAGCAAAAGATGCGGAGCAGAATGGGGCAAGAATCCTCTTTCTGCTCTCTATGAACGAAAGAATGAGGAGGAGGAGTGGCTAGATTATATGACCTCACGAATACCTTCTAATTCACCTTATGGTAGAGTTTAGAAGGGAATTAATCTTATAGATCTGGAAATTTAAACCCAGAGAGAGAAAGTGACTTCCAAATTACACTAACACAAATGAGCACTAGAATCCAGGTCTTTAGTTATCCAACCAAGTAATTTTTTCCATGTTCCACCATATTCCTTCTATGTACAAAGAAAATAACCAAAATACTAACATAATGTACAGGAAGAAATGACAATATATGTATGTTGAGATGGTAGTTGGGAGTAGCCATGGGTATGGAATAATGAAACTTGGTGAGCTTCTCCAAAGATATCATAAGCCAAATTTAAAAAAAATGAGGTTTAGAATGATGAGACAATGCTTTACAATTTTATGATTTTACCATTGGCTATTTTTAGTTCTCTAAAGGAATTCTTTATTCCACAGTAAGAACTACAATAAAAAAGTGGTTCTGTTTAGCAAAGGTTTTTAACTCATATTTAAAATGCTAAACAAATGCATTTAAAAGATATCAGGCCACACAAACTTGAGTCTAGGGCACATACCAAAAAGAAGGGAGTTATTTTTCTGCAGTATCTGTTGTTTCACTAATCACTTTAGAAAAGAAATACTTGAATTGGAAGATAATTTCTTATTATATAAATCTTCTACAACACATTGAATTTGAAATTTGGGCAGCTTGACAGTGTTCTTGTAATGACTGCTATGTTCTTCCAAGATGTAAATATGAGAGATTATCTATTATCAAAAAAGTATTTTGCCATTTTTCAAACTATCCCGACTAAAAGTCATGAAATAACTTTGAACATTATTTAAAAGTGGTAGTTCATAATGACCAGAAAATAATGGTTTCCTTCATAATAATAACAAATTAGAAATTATACTTATTTTTTAAAAAGAAGGTTTATTTTGACTATCTCCTTTAATTCTGGATTTAAACAATAAAATATTCCAGAGGAATGTTTATTAATATAAAGCAATAGTTAAATGAGAGAAGAATAAAATAATGCTACTAAATATGAACATTTTGAAAAAAGTCTATGAATCAATAACATTTTCTTTACTTTCTTGTTATGCTACTCTTTTAGGGAGAGCAGCATTTGGATACAACTGCAGGAATGCAGGAAAAAGGTTAGCTACTCTAACCTGCTCCCTTGAGTCTTGTTAAAATAAAGCTCCAAGGTACTCTGCATGATTTTAATCTTATCTTTCAGGTGTCATAATGGGAGTTGAAAGGAATTTGCTTATTCCAATCCAAATATTAGCCAGAGGTGAGGGAAAGAAGAGCAAAAGGTTCAAAATACAAAATGATCTCAGGGACTTTCATTGTACTGAGCTGGCTATGGGCCTGACTCATGAAAGAACTGAAGTAGCCTGAGACTAGATGAGATAATTTCACCTAAGAGCTGAAGTGGTATTGAGACTATAAGATATGCTCAGAAGAACTATGAACATTCCTCTATGGATAAGTAACATTCTGCAAAATACTAGAATGAATATGACTCAGCCACTAGTATTGATTACTCTGGAGGGAAATTACAAGTGACATTTTCAAAGATAAAAATAATGTTCCAGCTGGGATGCAGCCCTAGGACATTTTCAGACTACTTATATTCCCAATATGTTTCCTCCATCTCCTGTTTGTCTTTCCCACTCACCCACTGATGGAACAATAGTTTGTGGGAGGGTATATTCCTGTGTAAATGAGGAACTTTCCTCATAGTTCACATTTATATTTTCTTTAACTAAGTGCTTTGTTTTTAAATTAGTGTGTCCTCTGGTTTGATCTAGTTTTTAAAAATTCAGTGGGATTGTGGTTTTGTATAACTTCTGATTTAAAGCCTTCCTTTCACCTGGATGTAGCGTTCATGAGCCCACAATAAGGCTGTTCCTGGGCCAGATCCTTCTTCTCCTGTCCATAATCTACAAGTAGACTTCTAAGGGGATAACCATAACCATAAAAATCTAAGCTTTCACAATTAGAAAATATTCTTTTATTCAATGCCATTTTGGTCATAGCATGATTTTTGTTTTGCTTTAATGACTCCAGAAAACCACTTACTGAATTTTATAGCAGTTGCAATCTGTACTGGTGGAAGGAGCACCTGCGTGGATCAAATTACATATCATTTTAGTATGGAAGTATTCTTCCCCTATGAAATTTTTCATTACAAAGAGGTTTCATAATTATGTCATTATCTACATTCAATTATTAAAGGTTATCATTTCCTCATTCCCTTATTTATTGTATGGAACAAGGTTAGGTTAACCTAAAGTACAAGCCTTTTCATGATATCTTTTGATACAAAGTTCTCTCTGTCATTTTTGAACCTATAGTCGAAATTCCATTTAGAGATGAAAAAGAATTTTGGGTCACAGTAGCATAGTAAGTCATGATTACTGGAGATTGTAAACATGCTATTTCTGAGAAAATTGCTTGTGAAAAGGCCAGACTAGCTGCAATATCTATTCAAATAACTACTGAAGGTAGGTGGGTGGCTTAAAAGAGGCAGTTGCTTAAACTAAGAAATCAGAGAACATAGAATTTTTGATCTAAAAAGAACCTAGAGATAAAATGAGCTACCTACACTCCCCCCAAAATTGAAATGAAGACACTGTTCCCTAGAGGGATCAAAATTGCATAGATAGTTACAGGTGGAGCTAAAATTAAGGTAGGCTAACTTCTAGACCATTGTACTTTGAAGTATACCATAATATAAAAATTAATCAAGGGAGGCAGTGGGATACAAGAGAAAGAAGGCCAAAATCCTAACTGCAATTAATTAGATGTTGTATCTATTTTAGTTCTGCCACTTTCTATCTATGTGCCTTCCCTAGGGCTCAATTCATAGCCCCTACCCTAAGATATTGTAAAATGATGGAGCTGGACTGAGATAACTTTTCAGGTGCCTTACAGCTTCAGATCTATGATCCCATGAACCCTAACCTTTAGATTATGAGACATACATAAAATATGCAGAATTACAAAGGGAATTTTTGCTAAATGTGTTCTGGGGGGAAATGGAAGACTTGGAAACCATGTCATAGCACATTAGGTTATAGTGTAGACTTTTTTGAGGATCCTCCTCCAAAGAGGATTCACTTTCTCCTCACCATGATCAGTAAGGAAAGAATGAAGAATTTTTGCCCTGCATCTGTAAATATTAAGAGGTTTAGGTCTGTCAGTGAATCAACAAGCAATTATTAAATATCAATTAAGCTATTTGATGAATGTATCCCTGAGACTGTTGTTGAATTTCCCTTCACTATTGGCTTTCAAGAAATTAGGCAAAGTTCTGTTTAGAAAATTTTTGTGAAACTGTATTGGACCTGGTGACTGGTCCATGTGGCTCATGAAATCCATTCAATCCTACTGGGATTCTGTGAGCTTAATAATCTTACCAGAATTTTCACTAACTATGTTAGAGATATTCTGGGGCATATTCTTTGTAGTCAGAATAAGCAGAATGTGTATCTCTAAGTTAAAAAGAAGTCTGAACCTGCATTTCTGTCTCTGAGACACTATCTATGTGATTCTGGACAAGTTCTTAAGACTATAAGGCACAGAGCAGATACTGAAGTGGATTGAAATTCATTTAAAATTAATTAAAATTTTTGTTTTTAAGTCTTATTTATACAGATCAATGGAACTGAAGGTGGGGTAATAAATTCCTTCCCCAAGAATTTAGTGATATGGATATTTTATAAGTAGATTTGCCCCCAGGAAATTCTGTAAATTTGAAATTATACACTCCTTAATAGGGCCTAATTCATCCTATCAAAAGAATAAACAGGAAATATTTTTGTCTAGTTCAAGGACCATGTGACCATGAATACTTGGTTGGCGTGAATTATTGAATACAGCTTTTAAAATAAGAGTTCATTCAAGACTAAGAAGCCAGGTGAGAATCCATAAACTAATTCTCTTACCTATTCTTTCTGCTTCTGACTTAGGTAGTTTTGAATCTTTGTAACTGATGTACACCTGTGCTATAGATAATTAATTGAATACTCTATTGATAAAGCAAATTGAAAAAGACTTGGGATGCTTAGGAAGAGAAGGGAGGACATGGGGAAATGAGCCAATGCCAACTTTTGAGCTGGGTGGGCCTAACCACTTGGGACAGTTCTCTACAAGGATAATTTATTCTTCCAGTTAAGAAAGCAGTATTTAGATATTAAGCAGGCTAGTAAGGAGAGCACAAGAGAAAGAGAAATAATTTTAATTCCGCTGTATGTCATATATGATCATGCTTTATTACATATTCCATGAAGAAAAGACTATGTTGCTGAATTTGTGGTGATGATAGAAGAAAACCAAAAAAGAGAGAGGATTGGGAAAATAATAACTAAAATTTGAACATAATAACTAAAATTTTTTCCCTTAAATACTCCCATTTTCCCAATATATATATCCTTCACTTAATTCCCTGACTACCCTAAATGTGATTGTTTAACCTGTGGGGCTCCTAGACTATAGAGAACACCTATTTGGAAGAGGGTTCAAAAGTCTCTTAAATGAATATTCTAAGTAGTGATTAGAGGTAGCTAATAGTTTCAGTAGCCCAGATGAACAGCTAATATGTGTAGGAGGAGAGACCTTAATCCAGGTGTTAATCCAGGGCTTGAAGGCCAGCTTTCTATATACTGTGCCAAAGCATACCCCAGATGACAGTACTACTTGGTGCAAACTAAGTGCTTAATGAATGGTTGCTGATTGAATTATATTTAATTTCTTGAATACAGTAAAATTAATTATTAATATAGCAAGGTCATTAGGCAAAGGAAATTGGATTGGGAAGCTGGACGCTTGAGTTCTTATCTCTGCTCACATGACTTTGAGCGAGTTAATTTTTCTCTAGGGTTTAAGTGTGCCCATCTGTAAAATGGATGAGTTGAAATCAGTAACATTTAAAATCCCTTCAAACTCTAAAATTCAGATCCTATGACTCTTTGAGAAAAGGCCCTCCCCAAGACCCACATCCAAGAGTGTGGAATAGTTTCTGCATTACAGTTGGTTTCAAATATGTCTGGTTGTCCAGACATCTTGATTCTCCCTTTAGAGTCAATAGTGGGCATGACTTAAAATAAGGAACTTCCCTTCTTATTCACTTTTTCTTCTCTCTTCCTTGAAGAGAAATGAGAGAAGTAATTACTTTTCTTATATAAATAACCAATTATTAAATTAGGATTAAGGTATTTCTCTTTTTATTCCCTCTTTCAGGGACCAGCCCTTGTAGGTCATTCAACCTGTCTCTGAAGGATTTTGCTGATAGATGAGATTACCCAAATCCTCTGAGTATGCACTTCTCACTCTTAGGAGGGACCCCATCCAATTAGAAGATTTTACCAATAGAATGCATTCTAGGTAAGTTCTTGCCTGGGAAATAAGTATTTGTCCTTGGAACCTTCCACTAGAATTTATGAAGGAGAAAACCAACCAGAGTGTTCTGGGAAAAGATGGATTCCTTTGTCCAAAGTGCTAGAATTGTTCACAGCAGCAGGAAGTGAAAACTTTCAGTCTAAGTCCTCATTTGAAAACTTGCCCCTCATTAATTGTTCACTAATCAGGGCTGATTTTTACCTCTCTAGGAGTGCTTCCTTTTCCAAAGGTACTTATCAAGCATTTAGGGATCTCCAAGATTTTGTCTTTGATTACCAAGAGAGACTACTAGCCACCAATTTCTTGATTATTTGCTAACCTAATTAATGAATTGATTATTAATTACCCAGAAACTATGTCTCTCAGGCTTTTCATTCAGCTAAGCAAGAAATAAGAAGCTACATCAATGACTTATCTTGCAAGTTAGTTTGCACATTTAGTCATGCAACTTTGTGAACAGCAAAACATTATGAGGAGTACTGGAGCAAGACTGAAAATGTATTATCTGTTAAGTAGGCCTATTTTGAAAGGAGCCTTCTGAACATGAATTCTAATTAGTTTGTGCAGTCATCTCCCTAGAGGCAGATGCTCTTCCACAAAAACAGAAGTGATAGGATAAAATCCTTATCCCAGTGAGATTTGTGGTACTTTTAGATAAATAGGGACCAGAACTATGATTTCATCAAGATGGGAAACTCCAGTTAAGGAACGCTATGGAGCAATATAGCCCAGTACTTGTCTGCAACTTATGACCTTAGAAAGCTTTTTAAAACACCCACAGGATCATAGATCGTCAGGGCCCAGGGTCATGGAGCCAAGAGGTATCAGAGGATGGAGCTGATCCTTGGTGGCCCTGGGATTCTGAAGTTAACTCTCTATGCCTCTATGCCAAATGAAAATAATAATGCTTGGTGCATAGGAAATGTTTCATGAATGCTCACTGGCTGATTGTTAGCAAAAATGTGATCTTCTGGGACTATAATCAAAGAAAATCTAATAATTTAGTTATTATGCATTTTATTTGGGAGTTCAATATTTTTTTAAATCCCCCTCTATATATAACACAACACTAAATACTGCAGACTAATTAAAGAAATGAGATAATCCTTATTAATCTACTAATAAGCATATATTAACCATATAGGGTAGGCACTATGCTAGAGTCTGGTGATACAAAGACAAGAATTAAATAATCCTTGACCTCAATGAATTTACATTTTATCAGGGAAGATTATATGAACACATACAGGCAGTATAATATATAAACAAAATAAATATAAAGGAATTTGGAAGAATCAGGAAGGCCTCAGGAAGAAGTTGGCATTTGAGCTAAATTTTGAAGAAAATCAGAGATTCTAAGATGTAGAGATAAGAGGCAATTGCATTCAGTCACAAGGGATGATTTATTCTAAGATAGTGGTTCTCAAAGCGTCAGAGAATTCTGAGGGTCTCAAACTCTTTCAAAAATCTATAAATTCAGAATTAGTTTTAATTTCTAATATGGTAAATACCTATAAACATAACTCATATAAACAAAAATTCTTTAGACAGATCATCAATCATTTTTTTCCTGACTTATCCAGGGTCACACAGCAAGGCAGTGCTAAGCATCTGAAGTCAGATTTGGACTCAGGTTCACCTGACTTCAGTACCAAGGCCAGTGCTCTATCCACCACGCTATCTAGCTGCCCCAATAATTTTTAATAGTATACTGAGAACAAAAGTTGTGAAGCTCTGTTCTAAGGCACAAGATGAGATAGATTTCCACATGTGAGGAATGGCAAGAGCCAGGGAGGCTAGACTAGACAGTGAATGAATAAAGAGTAACAGGGAAAGCTAGCTTGCAGTCAAGTTGTGAAAGGCTTTAAGTGCCCAAGAAAAGAGTTTGTATTTGATGCTAGAAATAATACAAACTCACTAGAGCTCAATGAATAGGGGACTGATGATCAGAATTGCTATACTTCGGAGGAATCACTTTGGCAACTCTGGGAAGGCTGCATTAAAGAGGGGAGAGAAACTTAAGGCATGTGACCCCCTAAACTCCAAAATCTCTTAGAATTTTGGGAAGGAAGATTATAGGATCATAGACTGAGCTGTAAGAGGTGACAAAGACCATTTAATGTAACTCTCACATTAAAGAGGATGCAACTGAGTTCCAGAGATTGACTTGCCTAAAGGCAATACACAGGAACTAAATGACAGAGATGGGATTTGCACCCACATGGTGACTCCAATCTCTACTCTACTGCAATGTGGGGAGAGTTCCCTGAATGGCTAGCATCTAGTGGGACTACTCTTGCTAATAAGCAGGTAGATGACACAGTAGAAAGAATGCTGAATCTGGAGTCAGGAAAACCCAAGATTAAATACTACTTCAGACATTTACAAGATATATATATATATATATATATATATATAACCCCCTGGGCAAGTCACTTGAAATCTCCAAGTCTCAGTATTTTCATATGTACAATAAGGAAAATAATAGCACCTACCTCACAGTGTGGTTGTGGATATCAAATGAGTTACAGACAAGTACTGGGCTGCATATGTAAAGAATTTTGTAAATCCCAAGGCACCATATAAATGTTCACAATTATTATTATTATAATATATTTTTATAATATTATTACAATACAATTATAATATTATTACAATAAATGGGTCATTATTGGCTCTCAAGTTAGATAATATGAGCACTCTAGTATGGGTCTTTTGGTTTTTCTGTTTTTTGGGAGGGGTGTTTTTGTTTTAGTTTTGATGTCATTTTAATTGTTACTGTCATTCTTTTTTCAAGAAAGGACATGTTGGAAGAAATATTGGTTTGTGCTGCAGTAAAAATCTTGTTAACTTGGAATTCTTTAGGGAACAAGTCGCTAACTCCCAATGTTCCAATTAAATGCTTTTCTGAAATGAGAGGAATCATTGAAAATTCTAGAAGTACTTAGAAGTTACCCTACAAAGTTAACATGACACAGTGTAATCTTTAGAGAGTATACACTTGATAACTGTTCACTGAAAAGTTCTCATTTTAGACTGTACATTTAAACTCCGGTCAAGTACCTATCAGCCACATTGACTTGGCCAAATACATCCACGCTGAATGAGCTTTATGCTGATACTATCTTGAATATGCTGTTCATTGCTATTTACAATCATTAGGTTAAATAGCTTTTCAAGGAGGCATACTGGGAAAGCAGCTATCCTGGTTAACAAGAGAACATAAAAACACGGAGTTGGTAGTTTTGCATCTGAAGGAGAATTAATGAAGCACTTCTGTCACAATTCTCTCCTTTTCGTAAATGTGAGCCGTTCCTGCACTTAGATTGCTTTTAGGGTTTTCAGTAGCTCTTGTTGGAATAAAAGGCCTCTTTCAGACTACTAGCTAGCTAGCATCAGAGGCAGGTAGAGGAAGAGGTCATTTTACTTACTGAACCTGAACGCAGAAATCAGGAACTTAAGAGAAAAAAAAACGACACCATGGAACCATAAGTGAAAATGTTAAATTCTCAAGTTACAGAATAAAATCCACAAATGGATTTTCCTAAAGCACAAGGCTAACATGTCACTTTTTTAAATGAAAAAGACATTTTTTCTAAGACTTCCAAATTAAAACTGCTCTGTTTGCCATTTTAAAAGCTTCACAATGCGTTTCCAGCTTACCTCTCCAGGCTTTTGATGCTTCTTCCCACTTTTCACTCCCCAGTCCAAATGGGCTATTTGTGATTCCATGGAGGCAATATGTCATCTCCTATGTTTGTGCCTACCTGGAGGTCCTCACCTGGAGTCTGTTTCTTCCTTATCTCTACTTCTTGGAGTCCCTAACTCCTTTCAAAACTCATTTTCAATATCACCTCCTAAGTAAGCCCTAACTTTATTTCCTCAACTACTAGCCCCCTTTGAAAATACATTGATGAATGTGTGCATATTTTGTGTTTGGTTCATAATCATACCTATTTCTCTTGATAGGATGGAAGTTCCTTGAAGTCAGGAATGATTTTCTTTTCATCTTTCTGTACTTAGTGAATTGTATAGTATCTAGCACATAATAGGGATTTAATTAATGTTTGTTGATTAATAGCAATTCACACTTCTTCAAACCACAAAAATGCAAAACTGTTCCTAAATCTTGATAGGCAAGATTTTTTTCAAATGGGCAAGAACTAGTATCTATGGGCAAGTAAATCCATCTATAATACCAATCAAAATACCAGTTTTATAAGGAAAATGCAAAGACATTAGAAAATGAAAGTTATAATAATGAGGATAATGATAATAATCCCTGGTATCATTATTATGCATTTTATTTAAATAACATTTCTCCAAGAAGGTGCAAACATTTGTCCAATCAAGTCATTATGGGAAGAAACTATGATTTTCATTCATTGAGTCCCTTTGATACTTGGAAGACATTCTCTGAATATGAGCTGATGAGGAAGAAAGGGTACATATTTTCTCTGTGTTCAAAGATGGGGAAACTGGCAGAATCACTCAAACTCTTTCTCTGAGTTATCCACTCTCCCCTATATATCACATACTTTATGATGAACAAATGACTTAAGATATTATCAGGTTATCACATAATGCAGATACTTGTAGCCTTTTAAAAAATGTCAAGTAACTTAAACTCTTCATTCTCTACTTTTAGGCTCTGTGATATGAACAGTACATGATTTGGATTAAAGCTCAATGAGAAAACTTGGTCATCATCTTAAAGTTACTCCTTCAAAAATCTGGGCACTGATCCAATGTAATTCACCATTTAATATTTGATTCATTTCTGAACATGACCTACTCTGTAATTTTAAAAAGAAATCTTCTAAGTTCTTCATTCTACTCTATGAAAGTCATTCTGATACAAACTAACTCTCACAACATTATCAGACATGTCTTCAGGATAATTACATTTTATGGTTATAGAAGTTAGCACTGTTTCAACACAAAATGGTTTTTATACATAAAGTACAGAAGGAAGGCATCAGCCAACAGGCGCAAAGACATTGTTCTATAAGTCAAAATATTCTGTCATGGAAATTTCTTAAAACACAGTATACACCAATGGAAGGAAATACAAATTTATGACAACTGATTATTTCTTAATAAGTAGATTTAAGTTTTATTATAGCACTTTAAGATGACTAGTTTCATCATCCACACAGCAAATTGAAGAATTAAAGTTCAATCCTCATGTGAACTTTTATATATCATAGAATTTATATATCATAGAAGGGAACTCTGAAGCCAGATACCAAAGAATCACCAATGTAACATAGCAAACAAGGGGTCATCCAGCTTCTACTTGAAAACTTCCATGGGAGGAGAACTCACTACCTCTCAAGATAGCCTTTTCCACTTCTGTATGGCTCTAATTATTTCCTTATCAATTTTGTGTCACCTACAAATTTGATGAGCATTTCATCTATCCAAATCCTTTATCCAAATCACTGATAAAAAATTAAATAAAGTCAAGCAACAAATCCATGAGAAATTCCATTAGAGACCCTGTGCAACCTCTATCATCACTTCACAACCTTATATTCTTTAATGTTCATGCTATTAAAATTTTTTATTCAATCTAGTTGTTTATGTCCACTGCCTGGTTTACAATCTCTCTCTGCCTCTCAACTCCTGCTCTCATAGTAAGACACAAATTTCTCAGATCCTAAATCTATTCATTTTCCCTGACCTATTCCTCCATTCTACCTTAGCTACACAGAGAAATATCCTGAATCTTATCATTACCCAGAATTTTTCCACTTCTACATTCATGAACTTTGAAATCCCTTTACCTGATTACAACATTCAACCATTCCCTCTTTACCTTTGCCTTATAAGTCCCAATTCTCACCATGAGGGTTCTTACTATGATTTCCATTCCTTCCATCCCTCTGCCCCCAGATTTTTTTTCTCATCCAGGCTATTACCCTAGCACTTCCCTAGTTTGACTCCTTAGTGAATCATTTCAACTCTACCTGTCACATACACTCTAATTTCTTTTTCTCTAATCTTTAATCTCTTCAAATACAAAAAAAATCTATTCCCAATATCAGGTCTCTGCTATTTCCCATATGGATGTTTCTATTAGGTGATTTGATATTACAAAACCCTATTACACTTGCCTACTCAGCACTTATCATTCTGCTTAGACACAATATCAGTTATCTCTTCCACATCACAACTTTCTCTATCATAGTTTTGATATATTATAGGTCAACATGAGAAATTAAATGGGAATTTTGAGGGTTTTATAGAAGTCACAGATGATATGCCAGCAGATAACATAGATGACATTTTTTAAAATGACATTTAGTAGAATTGATATGATGAATTGATTATCTATTTTCAATATAACATTACTCAATTGCTTCTAACTAATTACCTTTATAATCGACAAGATGATAAAGCAAATAGTGAATTGATCTCAGAGTTAGGAACACTTGGGTTCATATGTTACTGACACATAATGACACATTATTAAATCCTAATCAAGTCACTTAACCTCTAAAAGCCCCATAAAAGGTAAAGCAGGTGCTAAGTTCTATTGATAGAGGGAGCCCTTTATAGGAGTTCCCAATGTTGATAAAATCATGTCTAATTCAAAACAAACAAACAAACAAACAAAAAACCTCTCCATATCTCTTCCTCAGCTTGTATTATGGAAATCTATTTCTACTAGAAATTTCATTTTTGAAGCAATAGATTTACCTTTTCAATTGCTTCTTGCTTAGGGTTAATTTTAACTGCTTAAGTCACAAGGTATTGACACAAAGAGGTGACTAATTCTGAGCAGCAAAGAGAGGCCACGAGGAATGACAAATTTGCTGAATATAATATAGACCTTGTTTTTTTTTAATTATGCTATTTATTTATTTTTTATTTAAATAGTTTTTTTTTATTTTTCCAAATGTATGCAAAGACACTTTTCAACATTCATTTTTGCAAAACCTTATGCTTCAACTTTTTCTCCCTCCCTCCTTTTCTTCCCCTCTCCTAGACACTAAGCAATACAATATAGGTTAAACACGTGTAAGTCTTCTAAACATACTTCCATATTTATCATACTGCAAAAGAAAAATCAGATCAAAAGAAAAAAAACATGAGAACAAAACAAGCAAACAAACAACCTCCTCAAAGGTGAAAAGACTATGGTTTGATCCACATTCAGTCTCTATAATTCCCTCTGGATGCAGAGGGTTCTTTCCGTCACAGTTCCATTGGAAATGCCTTGAATCACCTCACTGTTGAAAAAAGCCAAGATCATCAGAACTGATCATCCTGTAAACTTGTTGTTGCTATGAACAATGTTTTCTTGATTCTATTCACTACACTTAGCATCAATTCATGTAAATCTTTCCAGGTTTTCCTGAAATCAGCTTGTTCATCATTTCTTATAGAACAATAATATTCCATTGCATTCATATGCCGTAACTTATTCAGCCATTCCCCAAGTGAGGGACATCCACTCAGTTTCCAATTCTTTGCCTTAATGAAGATTGTCTTCAAAGATACTCAAGAAAAGAGCTCATTTACTAACTGTAGAGAGTGGAACAAGAGCATAGAATTTTTTGGACAAAAACTAACATACTCTTACCACTGTTATAATGATGATGATCATGATCATGATCATAATACAGGCATTTCAGATCCGTGATTTCATGACTGTAGGAAACTTTCACAGCTATTTAACAACTTATAGCTTTAAGGCAGCTAAGTGGTGCAGTAGCTAGAGCCTCAGGCCTTGAATGAGGAAGATACCTCAGATACATACTAGCTGTATGACCCTGGGAAAGTCACTTAACACTGCCTCAGTTTCCTTATCTGTAAAATGAACTAGAGAAAGAAATGGCTAACTATTCTAATATCTTTGCCAAGAAACTCGCAAAATGGGTTCATGAAGAGTCAGACAAGCCTGAAATGACTAAACAACTGGGACATTTAGAACATAAATGACATCCTAAGTACACAGTCAGTATGCATCAGAGGTGGACATGATACCAATTCTTAACTCTGAGACAGAGTCTATTCACTCCTTCATCCTATTTCTCAGTATCAATATTTAACCTTTATAAGTTTGTAGTATTTTAGCTCTCCACTAAATATCTGCACAGACTTTGATATTTTACAGTGGAATGGTGGTGATCCTGGGCTCTCAGCATCTTTGTGAACAGGATATGAGCTCTAGCAGCATTTATCTAACTTTTTGACTGGAGACTCAATAATCCAGGACATGATGGAAAGGAATGATTTCTCCAAATGGATTGATCATTGTACAATCTGATGATTTCTGGAGCATGGCAAAATTAATCAAAGATCTATATGATATATAGCCTACAACATGAACCTAGTGCTCTGCTGGTCTAATTTTAAAAGTTTATTCCCTGCAATGTAGTTCCAGGCCACAGGAAAATCTGATGGGTTTCTAGGTAGCTCGGCTGACATGCCCATGCTCAAGCTCTCCTGCAATGCGTGTACTTGCCTAGCATAGAATTTGTAGAGGAATTGAAAACTGGCTTAAAAGCAGATGAAGAATAAAATATTACAGTTGCACAGATTCACTCAGGAACTTGCCTTTTGGATGGGAAAAATACTCCTTGATGGCTGATGCTCCTTTAAGAGGGGTCTCAGTATCCTTGGAGAGACTGACTGACCTTTCTGGCAATGTGGTAACATTTTTATATTGTTACATCCAAATACCATTAATTTTCCATTCCTTCTCTATACAAAACTCTGATCAAAGGATTGCCCTGTGCAACAAATAATCCATGCAAATTAAACTTACACTGAAAAAGTCTTTTGAATCTTGCTAAACTCAATACTGCTGGCTCAAGATTAAAAAAATAAAAACAATCCAATAGGAAAATGAAGAATATGGTAGGTCCAATGTACTTGAATAGAACCAGACTTCACAAAATATACAGCACATCTGGTATCCCTACTATCAGGATAGTCAAACTAGTAAAAAAAATTTGAGCACGATATATAAGATGATTATACAGCATTGCTGATACTATTGGACATAATACTTTCCTAAAAGTCAACATTCTGTTCCTGTGATTACCACTCCAAAAGGATGTGTGTATGTTTGTATGTGTTGGGTTGGGGGTGGTGAGTGTGGTAAAGTACTGATTATCATCTAATTAAATCTGATTGCATATTTTTGTCACTAAAAATATGAGTGGATCTAATTAATTTAGAATTTAAAAAGGGTTGAGCCCCTATGGCATCCACTCATAGCACATGTCAAAATCAAACATACTTTTCAGATGGAGCTTGGTTCATTTAAGCTCACAGATGCAACACCTGAAGAGGGATAAAAATAGATGTAGTAAGGAACAACCTTATTCCTAGGAATTTTTTAAATAAAAATGACTTTTTTTACCTTGTTTTACCATAATACATGGCTTTGAGTCTGATATTACATGTTGCTGAAACAAGGTGAGTCCACTCCCAGGACCCATCTGTCTTTGGTGGCAATTGGTCAGCAGTTGTTGAAAAGAGAAAGTGGATTAAAGACTAATCCAAGATATGCTATACAGAGTATCCCATTATGAATTTCTTATTACTTTCTAATAATCAAACTTTTATTTATTTGTAAAAAGATGTTCCCTCATATTAAAAAAATTAGATATTTAGAAAGTTAAAACATTAAGTTAATCAGTCATGATGTTCCAGAAGATCAGTGATAAAGACTAATACCTACCTCCTGAAAGGAAGATGATGGACTAATATGTAAAATGTGACACGTTTTTGGACCTGGCAAATATGATAATTTTTTTTGCTTCACTATGCTTATTTATTACAAAGATTTTATAATTTTCCCTCTTTTTTGGGAATGGGACGGGGAGTAGAAGGGAAGAAAAAAATAAATAATTGATAATTGAAAAAACAAACTTTAATTTTTAAAAGTCAGCAATGATAATTATCAATTACGTTATTTTACAACCACTATGACCCAATATTTATGTCTGATTTGTTATATACATAATTCATGGTAACTTCAAAAGAAGGTTTAGAAGGATGAAAAATTAACCTCAAACTAATCATGTGATCTATTTAATGTTTGTTGAATCATTGCACTGAATATGACTGGGTTTAGAAGCCAAGGCAATAAATACCTAAATGCAACATCTTCTGTAGTACTCTATTGTAATAACAATTCTAATGCAATTCTAACTATCATAAACATTCCAATATGTTGTGTTCCTGCAAAATTCAGGGGGAAACTAAAGGATGGGTGGGTTAGAGAAAGTCAGTTAGTCTAATTCCAAACAGTTTTATTTCTTCTAAATAAGTATTTTCATTTAAATTATATTTTAAAATTTTATGATCTGAAAAAGTATAAGCTATTTGGGAATTTTTTGTTTACTAGTACTAGGCTGCTTTTATGTAAAAAAAAAAAATCTTGTTTCAGCTTTGCACCCAAATATGTTACTCCTATATAGAGGGTGTGTGTGTGTGTGTGTGTGTGTGTGTGTGTACAGCATATATTGGTATGTGTTATATATTGTATTTATATATATATGATATATACTTTATAAATATCAGCATATAATATGCACATATATAAACATGCATATTTTAATTTTCTTTTAATAGTTTAATATATTCATATATCAGTATTTTACTGAAGTGTTAAATTACAATTACAGTTCAAATGTTAAATATGAACCTTTTTATCAATCAATTACTAAATATTTTTATGTGTCAGATTCTGTGGCAGGTGCTGGGGATACAATGACAAAAAATGAAACAGTTCCTTCTATTTAAGAGCTTACATTATAACAGAGGAGATAAGTACATACATAAACATACACAAAATGCATATAAAAATGAATATGAGGTAATTGAATACAAGGTAGTTAGAGAGAAGAGATACTAGCACTGCTGGAGGTGAAGTAGGGTGAGCAATCAAGAGTTTTCCTATAAAACATTCTGCTTTCAGCTGAGTTTTAAAGTAAAGGAACTCAATCAGAAATGAGGAAGAAATGCATCACAAGCATGTAGGATGAACAGTGAAAAGGCATGGAGATTGGTAATAGAATGCTTCATGTAAGGAACAAAGAAAAGATCAATTTGGTTAGACCATAGAGTGGAGCAAAGGGAGTAATACACAGCGAAGCTGGAAAGATATGGCGAATCTGAACTGTGGAGGGCATTAAAAGAAAAATGGAGGAATTGATATTTTATCGAACAAGCAACAGGGAGCCAGTGGAGTTTACTAAGTAGGACTGACATAGTCCAATCTGTACTTACGGAAAATTACTTTGGCAGTAAAAGACGAATTGGAGTAGGAAGAGATTCAATTTTATCCATAAAAAAAATCATCAGAAAATTCTGATAACCCAAGCCAAAAAAAAGCTAGCTGTTTATTTTACTGTCAAGAGTACTGTCATGAATAAAAGTTGTTCATTAAGAAGTACAAACAGAAAGCGACTTGTGGACATGACAACATGACCAATCTTTCAGAAAAGACCAAGCTTTTCACTAACAAAGAGAAATCTTTCATCTTCTACAGAGAAGATGAATACTGAAATCACTGCTAAATGAAGAATTTTATTCGTTAAAAATAATTCCATTGCAAACCATTCCCATGTTCTCCATTGCTGCAAGCATCTAAATAAATTACTCAGTAACCCTATTTTAAGTTGAGGGGAAAAATCATTTATTAAGACAAGATGTTTAATGTAATTCCAAAATATATTGTCTAAAGATAGAAAGGGAAGGGAAAAGAAATGGGGGGAAAGGAAAAGAATGAAAGAAGAAAAAAAATGAACAGAAGATGAATAAAGAAGGAGGACTTTTCATCCAGCTGCTTTACATGAATTCATTATTTGATTTACGAAACTTAGATTTTCAAATGAGCTTCTTTGCTCTTCTTTAGCTTGACTCTTTTACAGATGGGAAAAGTCAAGTCAATTGACTTGGTCAATGACATATATTGAAACATCAATACAGAGCCCAGAGCTGAAGGTAATTCTGACTTCTTGAAAGCTATGTTAACTAGTTTAGCAGAAAAATTTCTGGTGAACCCTCCACTTAGTTGAAAGGGCTTCCAGAATGGGCCTGTTGAAAGTCTATATTCATTTGCTTAGAATATGAATATTAATCTAGTTTAGTGTGGAGATGCTCCCCCACCAAATTGCTCACAAAAGCATTCTTTGAATACAGTAACTCTTTGATCATCCATCAAGTAGGAGGGAGTTTGCAATCAGCATCAATGAGGGGGAATATACACATGGGCAGAATCAAGTGTCCTTTAAGTGCTGGAATATAATTTGATTTGAAAAGATTCCTACTATCAGTCATCATTAGAGCCAGGTATTTCACTTTGTTGCATAAGTTTTCTTTTTCTATTTATTGACTGATGGGCTACTCCAACACAATTTTATATAGTCTCGAGTTCTTCTATTCAGCTAATCTTAATTTAATGTACTAAATTAATGTACTTTCACCTGTTGTTTCCTGTCTTGCTACTACTATCCTCTTCCCATCCATTCTCATAGGATCTGCTATGAAATATCTGCAGAAATTTCCTGGGGACATTTAGACAAAGATCATATCAGTTCTAGACCACTGTTTCTAATCCCCCTCCAAATCCCCTGTTACTTCATTGATATCTGACTCTGCTCTTATAAATACCAGTGCTACAAAGGACTATGATAACATCATAATTAATTCAATTGGTATCTCCTATAATAACTAAGAAAAAAGGGAGAGAAGAGATTTGTTTAAAGTAAATACACACAAGCAAAATCTCCTTATTTCCTTATGGGGGAGAAAGAATTATTCCTGTCCATGAATAATTGCTGATATTTATATCACGTTCTAAGTTTCTACAGCACTTTGCACATATTTAATTTGAGCTTCACAATAATTCTATGAGATAGACAATATAGTTATCATTCCCATTTTGCTGATGAGGAAACTGATTCTTTCACAGATGGTCAAAATTCTTGGGCATGGCCCATAAGAGAGATCACTGAGAAATTCACAGCAAAGATGCTCTGCTATGAAATCCTCATCTCCTCAAACAGGGCTGCTGAAAAGGGAGTGACAACCAGACTGCCACTGAGGTCTCTTTTAGTTCTGGAATTCTGTAATTATAAATCACACAAAATTTCAAAGTCACATAAAGTAGTAGTGACATTAAAATATGAAAGACAAAGTAAAATAATATGACAATTTAATTAATGGATGGTTCCCAGTGGTAAAATGGTTTTTTTTTAATAATAAAGAGATATTTAAAGTTAACAAAACCATTGTTACAAACAGTTAAAATTTTAGCTTTGTATATTTCTCCTTTATTTACATTTATTCTGTCTTCTTTTACATTGTCTTCCCAAAGAGCCCTAAAGATCTTGTTCTGGGTCTGTTATTTTTATTGTTTCTTATTTTATTTTCATTCCTCATTTATATTTCAATTCATTTTCATCTTGTTATAATTGTTTCCCTATTTCTTACTAAAAGCAAAGATTTTTAATTTTTGTGGATATCTCCGACAGCATGTAAATTATTACTAATTATTATAAAGGGGAGCAAGAATGGAAGAGATCTGTGATTCCCATGAGTGTTCTGGTTTTTCCCTTAGCAGAGCCATTTCTAACAATATTTTCACCTTTGAATAGGATTGGAGAGGGAGTGATAGCTAAACTGAGATGCAACTGGGGGTGAGTGGGTGGGAGACAAGTTTTCTCAAGGTGCCACAAGTTTTCCATTCTAATGAAGAACTAAATGAGCTATTGAGGAACCATCATTGGATATGGGAAATACAATGATACTTCTAAGAGGCAGGGATAGAGGCAGAAGGGTACCATAGACATGGTTAATGGTAGTCACAACTACTGTAGGCACAGCAAGGCAAAAGAAGAAAAAAGAAATGCTTTCATAGATTAGGTCCACCATGGATGAGACGGGAAGGGGAGAAGTATTGAAGGGCAAATGCCCTTGAATTCATTACTGCTTTTCAGTCCCTAGACTTGGTTTCCCCAAATTTCTCTAAATTATTAGTTTCTGAATCTGGGATTCAAGAATCTTATTGTGTTCTCTTCCAAAACTTTTCTCATTTAAGATTGCTCTTAGATTACTGGGAAAGAATCTGGGGCACAGCACAGCTGTGGGTAAAAAAGTCTGAGTGGGCGACCAGTGCAGCTGTGGATTCCTGGGACATAAGAGCAAGCCCTAAATGCTACAGTCAACATGAAGTGACTGTATATTTATCTAATAAGATGAAATTCATTTTCATTTCATTTAATTATTGTGTTGATAATTACATCATTTAAAATCATTTTGCAAATGATATTTTAAAAAATTTTTTTTACTGTGATTTTGCCCTTTCCTTCAATACAACAATTAAATACATTGAATAAGATTCATGAATGGGGTGGGGGAAGGTTCTCAGAAGAGAAAAAGAAGTAGCATTTTGGATCTCACAACTTTTTTCTTCTGGTGGTCTATAAAAATTAAAATGGAATTATTGGCCTGAGGGACAAAAGAAAAGAAACAATGCTTAGAAAAGTAAGGTTCTGAATATGATTTAAAGACTAGGCAGAGAAGTTTACGGATAGAGTCAATTTCCAAAGGGACAGAGTAATTTCTCAAATGCCAAGAAGAAAGGGAAATATTTTGACTAATGTAAAAAGAACAGAGATTATTTTTTTTTGCCATGGCAGCAAGAATTTATCTAAAAGGTTACCAGAGCTTCACAGCCCCCTCCAGAGTCACTAAGTGATTTCTTAAGGCTTACAAAGCTTCAAGGTATCTTTGTATGATGGGAACTGAAAAGTGATACACGTTTGTCCTGTTCCCAAATCAGGTTTAAGTCAAGGTTGAGAGGCAGTGTGATATAGTAGATAGAGTACATCGAAAGTTGGTTATGGAATCAGGAAAACTTAGATTCATGTTACATTTTTAAAACTCCAGGAAACACCTCAGGGCCCTAGGCAACTACGATTATAAGTTGTAAAAAAGAAGCCAAACTGTACTAGAAGAGGGAGTTTTCCTACACCAAAAAAATCAAAGTTAAAAATATATATATAACACAAGTTAGGGAATGTGAGAGCTAAGAGAGAGATCCAGGCAAAGTACTTTAAGACAATTTAAAGAGAGGATGCTTCCTGGGATTCGATTTCTCTAACCGTATATAAAATCAGTATGGATTAAATGTTTCTAAAAATTCCTTTTAACTTTAGTTTCTTTGGTTCTTAACTTAAAATTCCAAAAAATTTAAAGCCTTCCAGAAAGTATGTGCAAATGTAAGCATAAAGACTTCAGGACAAGAATTTAAGGTTAAAGTCACAGGGAACCAGTGAAATGGCCTCCAACTTTGCTCTGTCCTCTCTATATCTTCCATGTTGTCTTCAGAGCCAACACTTTTGAACATGGAAAACACTGATTTCTTTTAGAAATATACATAATCCATCTCTTTTCGATATAGTACTCTTCTTATATTCAGACTACATTTGAAGTTGAACTGGTGGCACAAAAATGAATCTATATTAAGAGCAGCTGTTCTTTATATCTAAGATTAAAATCTAAATTCTCCTTGCTTTTCAACCACTTCTTATTTTTAATAGCTAGACCGTTTTAATCAACTCATAAAATCAACTTGTATTTGGAATCAATGGTTTCATAATCATAAAAGGATTAATGTGATTATGTCCTATCTTCCTTCTGTTTTTAAAACTGATCATTTTTCCATGTCATACTGAAACAGAGTCATAGATCTAAAGTTGGACAAGATTTCATAGGGTATCTAGTTTAATCTTATTAAACAGATAAAGAATTCTCTGGAATTTCTAAAGGAGACAGGGAAGATTAAATGCTTTGTCCAATGTCATACAGATAGTTTGCTTGACACAAGCTTTGAATCCAGATCCTTTGAATTCAATGTCAGTGTTCTTTCCACTGTGTCACAACAGCTCCTTGAAAGTTAAAGTGCCATGTGCAAAAATGTTTGTGGCAGCCCTTTTTGTAGTGGCAAGAAACTGGAAACTGAGTGGATGCCCATCAATTGGAGAATGATTGAATAAGTTATGGTCTATGAATGCTATGGAATATTATCATTCTGTAAGAAACAATCAACAGGATGATTTGAAAAAGGCCTGGAGAAACTTACATGAACTGATGCTAAATGAAATGAGCAGAACCAGGAGATCATTGTACACAGCAACAACAAAACTATATGATTATCAATTCTGATGGACGTGGCTCTCTTCAACAATGAGATGACTCAGGCCAGTTCCAATGGTCTTGGGATGAAGAGAGCCATCTATACCCAGAGAGAGGACCGTGGGAACTGAGTGTGGACCACAACATAGCATTTTCATTCTTCCTGTTCTTGTTTGCTTGCATTTTGTTTTCTTACTCATTTTTCCTTTTTTTTTGATCAGATTTTTCTTGTACAGCAGGATAATCATATATATACGTATATATATATATATATATATATATATATACGTATATATATGTTTACATATATTGGATTTAATATATATTTTAACATGTATAACATATAATGGATTACTTGCCATCTCGGGAAGGGGTTTGGGGGAAGGAGGGGAAAATTTGGAACACAAGGTTTGCAAGGATCAATGTTGAAAACTTATCCATGCATATATTTTGAAAATTTTTTTTAAATTAAAAAAAAAACAAAAGCTAAAGGGCCTTTACTTTTTTGTCAGACTATTTGGACGCACAGCAGTGATTGGAAAGAATTTTAGACAGCAGGATAAATCACAATAACGACATATTTATTCCTGTTTCTGAGGCTCTTCAAATTCACATGATGTACCTAATACAGATAAATTCAATCAAGCATCTAATTAGTAACTGTTTCATACTTTGATTTGTTGAAGGTGCCTACAACTTAAAGTTCACGACAGGCACAAGATGTAAGACCTAAGAAAGCAAAGCATGATGAGAGAAGTGTGACAAGTATGATGATAGGACTGGAAAGCATGTCATATGAGAATAAGTTGAAGGAATTAGGGTTATTACACCTGGGGAAGAGAAGAATTTGGGCATTATAGCTGTCTTCAAGAATCTGAAGGGCTATCATGTTAAGGTGTAATTAGATTTGCTCCTCTTTAGCCCAGAGAGCAGAACTAAAACCATCATTGTAGAGAGACAGATTTCAGCTCGATGTAAAGAATAACTAAAAATTAAAAGTTTAAGTTAATTTAAATTTAATTACATTGTGGAAGAGGAAGTACATAGAAAGGTGATTTGGAAAGTAGTGAGTTTACCACCTGGCACATGATAGGTTCTTAATAAATACTTGCCGACTGACTGACCATCACTGGAGGTCTCTAAGGAGATGTTATATGATGAATTGTTGTTGGTGCTGTAGAGGAGATTTTTGCTCAGATACAGATTGTAATAAATGACCTCTAAGGTCCTTTCCATATCTAAGATTCTGTGATTCTATAAAACAGCACAAAATTCTCAAATTACTTTCATAATAAATTATCATCTGTAAAAGCTCATGTTCCAAGGAAGATTAATGGCCTTCTACCCTTTGCAAGAGAGCTGTGGTATAATCAGCAGAGGATTTCCAGTTAACAACTAATCCAAAACTACCAGTGTTCAGTGTAGTGTTAGAATATTAGCATTTCTTTTTAGCAAATCCTAAATAAGGATCAAGAAAGTAATTATTAATATTAGCCCATCTACTTTAAGACAAGAAATGGGAAATTTGTCAACTCTAAAACCTCCATTCACATATAAAAATAAACTGCATGTGAAAAGTTTGTATCCCACTAGGTGAGACAGACTATAATCAAATTTAGTAGTTTTGATAGAGAGGTAGTATCTCAATGAACTGCAGATCTGATTATCTATTAAGTAGTATACAACAAATATTCCTTGGTATATGTGATAATATGAGACCAGAGACTCTGGAGTCAATTTAAAGGATAGTAAAGGTGAGTAGTAAAGATAATAAACTTGATGTTTGAGTCATGGATAGCTCATATTTTCTATTCAGGTAATTCTAATCAGGTAATTAGAATATGATGAATCTGAATTTTCCACTCTCTTTTAGAACATAGTCATATTTGACAAAAAAGAAACTAGACTAAGATTTTTATGACAGCAAGGTTTGGGTTGGATGAACCCTGATGTTGCTTCTAACTCTACAAACATGAACCTAAATCAACATTAAAGTTTTTAAAAACATATACTTGACACATATCCGTTAGGAAGTTGTTGTATCTAAAAACTGATTTAGTTGGGTAAAACATACAATGTGTAAGAAAAATATACTGTGTGATAATCCATAAAATATGAAAAATGTTATTTTCAAGATGCCTTTTCCCTCTCCAAGGAAATGAAAGTG
Source organism: Sarcophilus harrisii (assembly GCF_902635505.1). Taxonomy (NCBI): domain Eukaryota; kingdom Metazoa; phylum Chordata; class Mammalia; order Dasyuromorphia; family Dasyuridae; genus Sarcophilus; species Sarcophilus harrisii. The sequence continues at coordinate 230,497,887 of NC_045430.1, forward strand.
ATAATAAATGTCATCTGCAATTTTTAAAATTGGATCTTCTAACTTTGTCAAGGTATTTGAAAGCAGTGAAGTTTTCACAACTAATTCCTCAGTATTCAATTAACAGTTGATTACAATACAATTTTTTTTTCCTGTGCAACTCAAACCAATGTAATCAACATACCTCTGGAGCTAACAACTAATCCAATTTGCTCACTGACTTATGCAGACTATAATAAGGATTGCTATAACCTGTGTACAGAAGGTAAACAAAACATAAATGCCTTGGGAAAACAATACAAAAGACAAAATTAGGGTAGTTGTTTGTTTAGTAAATTGTTCCTCCCACACAACAAAACTCTTCAAACTTACTAATTAATGGCACTCAAAGATTAATGATTGATCCAAATGTTCAATATGTTTTCTATTTTTATGAAAAAACACTGTTTAGCAGAATAAATGTAGTTGTGTTAAAGAAGTTATTGTCATAATATTTTGATTGAAGTTTCATCTTTGTTAGTAAAATGTTTTCTAGTGGTTACATGGAAGACTCACAGATAACAATAAAATGCTTATATTTACTGCTTTTGTGTAATATGTACCCTAATATTGTGTGAGATATGGAACCTGTATTATTTTGACAGAGACAAATATCAACACATCCCCACTTCTTTTTCATTATTTAAGTAATATACTATGGAAACTTGATATGGTTTATTCTATCAGCAGCTTTTGTAATGATGCCTGCAGATTTCCTCATACTATCATCCTGAAAATCTTAAATTTTCTTCCCCTTCTTTACATCTGCCCATAATTCTTTACTCATGTTTCCTTTTTGATGTCACAGGTTTTTTTTTATTTAATATCTCCCCCAGTTACATTGAAAACAATTTTTTACATTTTTTTTTAAATTTGAGTTCCAGATTCTCTTCTTTATCCCCACTGCAGTTCCTATTAAGAAACCACATGTGAAGATATGCAAGACATTTCCATATAAGTCATGTTGTAAAAGAAAACCTAAATCTCCCATTGTTAAAAAAAAATGGTCAAGAAAAAAAAATAAAAAAGAGGGTGACAGAGAGACGGGGTGGGGAGGAGAGAGAAAGAGAGAGAGAGAGAGAGAGAGAGAGAGAGAGAGAGAGAGAGAGAAAATTTCAATCTGTATTCTGACATAATCAGTTCCTCCTCTAGGTATGGATAGGATTTTTCATCATAAGTCATTCAGAATAGTCTGAATCATTGTTTTGCTGAGAACAGCAAAGTTATTTACAACTAATCATCCCAGAATATTGTTATTATTTTGTATGCAATACAAATACATTTTGCTTTCCTTGAGTTCATGGAAGACTTTGAGAACATCCTGCTTATCATTTCCCATAGAACAATAATATTCTACCATAATCATATACCACAATTTATTTGCTCATTCCCCAATTGATAGGCATCCCCTCAATTTCCTTTTTTTTTGCCCTGAGAAGAGAGCTACTATAAATATTTTTGTACATATATGTACTTTTACTTTAAAAAAAAAAATTCTTTTGGCATTCATGCCTAATGGTATGAATGTTAGTAATGGTATTGTTAGATCAAAGGATATGTGGGATTTTATAGTCCTTTGGGTATAGTTCATATTTTTTGATCATTTATCAATTTGGGCATAGATCTGAAACTTAGAAAAACTTACTTAATTTTTTTTTACAATTATTATAGTTAAATGTACTTTCCCTCATTTATTCTATTCTCTTTCTTTTCCTGTCTCTCCTCAAAAGTGTTTTGCTACTGACCATTCCTTTCCCTCAATATGCTCTCTTTTATCATCCTCTCCCCTTCCCATTTTCCAATCCCCTTCTACTTTTCCGCAGGATAAGACAGAATTCTATACCCATATTGAGTGTATACATTATTTCCTCTTTGAGCCAATTCTGATGAGATTAAGTTTCACTCATTCATCCTCTCTTCCCACTCTCCTCTTCTGTATTTTTGTTTCTTTTATGGCAGATAATTTACATAATTCCATTTATCTCTTTCCCTTTTCCCCAGTACATTCCTCTCTCACCCCTTAATTTTATTTTTTTTAGATATTATCCCTTCACATTCAATTCACAACTGTGCCCTCTGCATCTGACATAATAATGAGAAAGTTCTAATGAGTTACAAATACCATCCTCCCATATAGGAATGTAAACAGATAAACCTTATTTAGTCCCTTTTAATATCCCTTTCCTGATTGCCTCTTTATGCTTCTCCTGAGTCCTTTTTTGAAATTCAAATTTTCTATTCAGTTTTGGTCTTTTCATCATGAATGCTTGAAAATGTCTATTTCATTTTAGTTCCATCTTTTCCCCTGAAAAATTATACTCAATTTTGCTGGGTAGTTGAATTTTGGTTGTAATCCTAGTTCCATTCCAAGCCCTCAGGTTCTTTAATGTAGAAGCAGCTAAATCTCATTATCCTGTCTGTGGCAGGATACTTGAATTATTTCTTTCTGGAGGCTTGTAATATTCTCTCCTTGTCTTGGGAATTTAGCAATAATATTCCTAGGAGTTTTCATTTTGGAATCTCTTTCAGGAGGTGATGAGTGGAGTCTTTCAATTTCTCTTTTATCCTCTGGTTCTAAAATATCAGGATAGCTTTCCTTGATAATTTCTTGAAAGATGATGTCCAGGCTCTTTTTTTGATCATGACTTTCAGGTAGACCAATAATTTTAAAATTATCTCTTCTGGATCTATTTTCCAAGTCAGTTTTTTCCCCAGATATTTCACATCTTTTTCTATGTTTTTCAATTTTTTCTTTTGCTTTATTGTATCTTCATTTCTCATGAACTCATTAGCTTCTATTTGCTCAATTCTCATTTTAAAGGAAGTATTTTCCTCAATGAACTTTTGTTCCTCCTTTCCCATTTGACCAATTTTACTTTTTAAGACATTCTTTTCCTCATTAGTTATTTATATTTTCTTTTGTACCACTCTCAATTCTTTGTCTATATTTTCCTCTATTTTTCTTACTTGATTTTCAAAATCCCTTTTGAGCTCTTCCATAGCCTAAGACCAATTCTTATTCTTCTTGGAAGCTTTGGATATAGAGCTTTCACTTTGTTATCTTCTTCCATGTGTATTTTGGTCTTCTTTGTTACGATAGTAACTTTCTATGATCAGAAACTTTTCCTGTTGTCTGCTCATTTTCCTAGCCTATTACTGGGCTTTTAACTCTTTGTTAAAATAGGACTCTGTTTCCAGACGCAGTGTCCCAAGTTTCAGGAGTTTTGTGCAGCTATTTTCAGAATCCTTCTAGGGATCTGAGAAGCCCTCTTTTCTGCCCTGGAACTGTTAGGAGTGTCCCTGTTCCACTGTAGCTGTAAGATCTAGTGTGCTGAATCAAGAGTACTTCCTCACTGCTAAAGAAAAGATTTCTTGTGAATTGAAGTCTCAGAAAGCTGCCACCATCCCCACTGCCTAGGCCCACCTCTATGCTGATTTCCCAGGGCCCTCTCACCTACTGAGCAATCTTTTCTGCTGACCTTCCAAGTAGTCTTTGGTTTCTGGGTGGAGAGGTCTGAAACCACCAGTCCTTCTAGTCCTTAGACCTGTTCCTGCTTTGCTGGTATGTGGCCAGGACTAGAATCAAGACTACACTGGCCTCACCTGCACCATGACTGTATGCTGGATTCTCACCCTGATATCACAGACGTTTTCTGCTGACCTTCTAAATTGTCTTTGGCTGAAAAAGTTCTACTCCATCTTTTTGGGTGTTCTGACCCTCTAAAATTTGTTTAGAGTCATTATTTAAAGGAATTTAATTTGGGGTGGTCTCGGGAAGAGGTTGGGTGAGTTTCTGCCTTTATTCTGCCATCTTGGCTCTACCTCCTTTTTACCCATATTTTCAGAGCAATGTTTTGTTGATAACATGACAACAGACATTAGAAAAATGTCTTTCTGGCAGTGTCTCCTTTAAAGACTTCATCATTTTTTCCACAGAATATGAAGGTATCCCTTAAGTTTATTCTAGACCTGTTATTTATTCCTTTAATTTCTATTCCCTAAGTGATTTCATCTTCAGTAGCCTTGATTGCCATCTCTAATCTTTCCAATCATATATAATTCACCTTTTCATAGCCCTTAATAGTTTTTCAATCTCCCAAATTCAACTTCATTGATAACAATAGTTTTGAATAAAGACCACATTTCTTGTATTTTAATTGAATCTTACTACTGTATACCTTTGGATTTACTAGAGAAAACACAACTAGGATGTTCAATGAATCTGTCCTATAAATTTGGTGTGCACTGTGTCACCTTAGAATATGAGCTTATGGAGGACTAGGAACTATGTCTCATGCATTTTTCATGCAGTACCTAGAAGAATGTAGACACTTATTGGAAGGACAAGCAACAATATGAATTATTATGGAGTATTAAGCATTGAAACATTAGAATTCATAGCAAGACTTGAACATTGATTAATCATCAATCTGCTGCATTTTGCATGGCCGGAATCTCACTTTGAGAAAAGCACAAGATGCCCTAACAAACTGTACCTCAGACTTAATTTAACCTAATATTCTCAGTCTTTCACATTGAGTTTATAATATCGAAATTTATATGTATAGCAGGAGGCATAGTAGAGTATAGTGAAGAGACTGTGGAACTTAGAAACAATGAAAACCTAGGTTCAAATCCTGGTTCTAATACCACCTGAGTGGTCGTGGGCAAATCACAACCATTCAATGCCAAAGGAAACAGCCTACAACTTAGCTATTAATTATGGAGAATTTGGAGATCTGTGTTCATAGAAAAAGTTTCTACGCCAAGAATTCTTATTCTGATGAAATCATATATACTTCATGTATTTGGGCACATGTACAGTATGCCCAACGTGCAACTTATTAAAGCTATTACAACAGCACAAAGACTTTGGGACATCCTTGAGTACAAAATGATATACCAGGTAGACAGATATTATATATGTTAACTCTTCTATTACATGAAACATATGTGTTTTTTCTCCTGGGACCCAGCACTTTAAACTGTCATTCATGATCTCATATATAAGTCTTATAACTGAATATAACTGAATGCTAAATTATAATTTATTATGAGTAAATGTTTGATTTTTTATATCTGTTTTATATACCTATTTTCCTGGAGTCACATAAAATTTTCTTGGTTCAAGAGGAGTCATGAGTGGGAAAAATTTAAGAAGCTCTGACTTAGGAAATGTCTCAATTAGACTTGAGATTCCTTTGAGTCATATCTTTTAAAAATTTCTCAGTTCTTTAGAAAAGTACACAGTTTGATAAGAGATTTTTCCATCACCCTTTCATATCATATGTATATTCTTTATTTCACATGTGGATTAGGTAGTCAGTTCAATGGCAGCTTTTACAAAAATCCTTTTCACAATGCCATTAACATATATTAACATATTCAGAGATGATGATATAGTTTCAAAGTAAGCAAAATGTGGTACCTACTTTTTTTTATTCAGAATGAACCTCCCCCAAAAGGTATAATTTCCATAAAAATTTAAGGCTTCAGACTCAATGATGGCAATTCGTAGATTTCTTTTATTAACCACTGGATCCATGTAAATGCCATATTCTTGTCCTTTGGGGGAAGAGTGGAGGGCAAGATAACTGATGGGCTCTTTTATAATAAAGAAGAATTAGGGGCAGCTAGATGGTGCAGTAGATAGAGCACTAGCCCTGAAGTCAGGAAATCTGTTCAAATCTGATCTCAGATAATTAATGCTTCCTAGCTGTATGATCTTGGGCAAGTCACTTAACCCTAATTGCCTCAGCCAAAAAAAAAAAAAAAAAGAATTAGGTTAAACAATCAAGGGTTTTAGGGGCAAAGAAAGAGATGTTGAAGGACCAAGAATCTCAAAAGCCATAGAAGAAAGAAAATCTGAGAGAGACTAGTGCATGGTGTATTGTTGTTTCATTTCCCCCATACTAAACAAAGGCAGATGTTTTTCTGCATTGTCCTTTTGCATTTGTCCATGATGTTTTGATGAACTTCTCATCAGTCACATTCTCTGTAGTTAACTGTCCTTTTCCTAGTCTATAATTCATCACTCATTTTACAGCATGCTTTATGAAAGCCTTTTCCCTTGTCCATCTTGTTTTCCTAGGCTACAAATTATCTGTTGGCCAAGTACAGTTACAAATAACCTTCACAAGGCTGGCACTGGCAAGTGAGGAAAAAAATCTCTCTCTCTCTCTGTCTGTCTGTCTCTCTCTCTCTCTTTTCTCTCTCTCTCTCTCTCTCTCTCTCTCTCTCTCTCTCTCTTTCATCCTTCCTCCCTTCTTTCTTCCCTCCCTCCTTCCCTTTTTTTTTTCAAAATGCTATAATTTATATATGGTGAAATTCTCCCAGTCTGTTTCTCCACATATGGAGTACTTCCAACCAGTACATAGAGGACAGCTGAGCATTCAAAATCAATTGCAATTTATCTGTATTTAACAGCAGTGGGAAAGACTTCAAGGCAGTTTGCAAAGGTGAATAGACACCCAGAGAGTAGCCAGATCTCACCAGAAACATCCTGAGCAACCCAATGCAAGTGAACTGATGAAGCAGGGACACACTTTCTTGTTTGGGGTGGGGCTGGAGAGGAGAGAAAAGACCATGTTTTCAGGTAACTGGCTCTTCCTGAGCTCTTAGGTTTAGTATTATTCTATAGGGTCCTTTTGCTTCAATCTTACTATTTCAAATTAAATTTCTCATTTAGAAATATACATTGATCCCACTTCTGCCCCCTGTTATCTGTATGACTTCTGGCAAGCCACTTAACCTGTGTATACATCAACTTCTTTATCTTTAAGACGTGGGGACAGTACTAGCTGAACTGGAGATCCCTTTGCTTTCAATCTATGATTCTACAACTCTCAGACTCTCCCCTGACAATCTCAGGCTGATTTAACTAAGTAGTCTGTCAAGAGGGAATATTGCCCTTTCAGCCTTTGGGAAGTGGGGATTGTAGGTAGTGTCAGGGGGCAGCAGCTTTAGGTCTAAGGGTCAGCAACTTTGGCAGGTTTGAGGCAGTGGCCACATAGAAGAGTCATGATGGGAAATTCTTAGAAATCTCACCCTTCAGAAATGTCAATGTCAAACTTTCATACAGCACCTTTTAGGAGCCCTCCCCTGTAACTGTGGCACATAGGCTAACCATGATTCAGAGACCTTTCTGAGTCTTAAAGGAGTGATATTCTAATCATATAATCTAAACCTACCCTTAAAAAATCCTTCCTATGAAGAACTCAGCAGGTGAACATTTGGGAAATTTTCATGTAGTCCTTTCCCCATCTTCCTAATAACTAAATCTTCTGGTTTCATTATGAGAAAAGAATTCTTTTCGACCTTTGATTTTCAGGTTTGTAGTTCAATATATCCCTTTCTAATGAACAAATGCCATCACATTCCATGGCATGTTAAGGCTGACAAAGCACCTTCCAATAACCCTTTAAGGTATACCCTACAAGTATTATTAAACCCATTTTATGGCTAAAGAAACTAAGAATCAGAGAGGTTATGCAACTTGTTCCGCATAATACAGCAAGTAAATATCAAGGACTGACTTTGACCCCGTGTACCAACTATAAGCCCAGTTTTCTTAACATTGCTTTTCATAAAGATATAAAAAGTATCATATAAGTCAAGACATCAAAGGATATGGTCAAAGGAATTTCCACAAAGAAATTATATCAATTAAAAAATGCTGATTAATAGATTATTTGACTGATGAATACACTGCCATTAACACTTTGCTTATAGCCCTTAAAGCTCACTGAAGCTCTTCAAAATCCCTTTTCTTCTCTTTTTCAGCAATGTGGTCTCTCTGGGGGATACCAAAAGCTTCCTGCCTCCTAAGCTGGGCAGCCTAGAGTAAAAACTGGATTTGTTTCTTCTAAATTAAAAAAAGGCAGCCTCAGACCAAAAGAACTAAAGAAAAGAAAAAAAGTGAGGACAAATATACCAGATACAAAAATATATCAGCCCAATGTTAATTGTTCTAGACAACCCATCCAAATACTGCTGAAATACATGAGAATTTTCTCAGTTGACTAGATTTTTATCCTGTCCCTATTCTCCTTTGAGAATCTCTCCTAGCATGACAGAATGCAGATTTTACTGGCGACATTTTATCTATTTTAGGCGCCAGGTTTTTATCAAAGTATTGTATTCTTACATAGTCACTTCATACAAGGAGTTCAACAGACTGGAGAAATTTAATATAATAGACTGATTATTAAATGGATTAAAAGAATCCACAGGTCAATCCTGAACCCTCCAATTCAATTCACTAAGCATTTACTTTGTCGCATGTATTGATAGAAAGGCAAAAAAGAAAATAAAGTCTGCTTCAAGAAGATGACAATCTCTTAGGGATTGCTGCATGCAAATAGGCAGGTAGTTGCATGCTATGTTGGGGAGAACACTAACAATTAGGGTTAATAAGAAAATTACACTTGAGCTGAGCCTTTAGCGAAGTTCAAGATTTTTGAAAGGCAAAGGTAAGTCAGGCTTGTGCAAGGGGACAGCCTGTGCAAAGGCAGAGTTAGGTGATGGAATAATGAATGCAATAGACCAGTTTAGTGGGTAGATAGAGTGCATAAAGGGAAATGATGTGGAATAAGTCCAGAAAGGAAGGAAATGAACAGCTTGACAAGGATCCCTTCTCTTGCCTCAACCATACTTAAATGAGTGAGGGCCCTTATATCTTCACTTGCTGCCCCTCCTTGGGCACCAATATGAAATCCATGCTAGAAACATCAAAAGCACAGATCCCCTCTCATTCTATAAATTTTACTTGCAAAAAGCTATCCCAAATATATCAAAATTAAAAATCTACATATTTGGGTTACTTTTACCATTACTGAGGCAGGATAACCCAAAGATACAAAACTGGCCTGGAAACCAAGAAGATCAAGGCAGGGTCCCCTCTGACCCATAGTGGCCATGTGATTTAATCTCATTGTGCTCTTGGCAATGCTTTAATATCAGAAAGTGCAGATCTGTATTTGGTGCAGGGAATTTCCTCAAATGGGAGTTTTCTTTAATCAATAAAATCATAAATAGGATCCCTGACTGTCTTTTTCAGGTGTATTACACCTTCAAATTTTATTAGAGAACTTATATTTATTATCTATAACTGTTCCATAAGGATGAAATGCATATTTCCACAAGTTTCTACATCTTAAATGGCTCGCTGAATTAATATTGGAACTTCTCCAGACCTTTGCAAGGTTCATTTGAGTATCCTATTTCTCTTGTATAGGTTTTTTTTTTTTTTTAATTTCAGGGTTTCCGTTTGTCATGTTAAGGCAACCTGACATAATATGGGTTGGATGTTAGATCACCGTTCATCATTCTTCCTCCCACTTAATGCTAACATTAGAAAAAGGTCCTTCTAGATTTTATGTGTTTATTCCTGTTATCATGATGTCCTCTAATATTTAGAATCTTTGGTAAATGTGGGACCATTGTCTTTAAAACAATCACAAGGCACTATTAATCAATACTAGTATGAGTCTTTTAATGGAAATTTCCTCTTGTATCTAAATTAACTTCTGGCTTAACGGCCAAAAGCTTTGGTTGGTAGTTGACTCTATTGGTCTTGTGATAGTTTCACAAACTTAAGGAAAGGTGATTTGAAAAGGAAACATTAAAATCAAGTTAATAGTAAAAATAGGTGCTGAGTGCTCTTATCAATCAGGTTGTGGGAAGCATTTAGCAGAGAAATTAATCTTTTAAAAAAATTCTTTATATGTCTCATGAGACTTGGTGGGCAGTTTTTAGTTCTGAAGTTAGCTCAATTCTCCTTTTTTCCCTTGCAGGTCACCTTTACCATAAATGAGGCACTGTGATAATCTCCCTGAAACTCTTTCCAGGTAATCTGATTTTTGTTCTCCTCATCAGCATGGTTTCCATGATGCCAGTTTAACTTTTATTCTTAGCAACCTGACGATTTCATTTTTAACCCTTCTGTTGCAGGATTCAGCTACAATTTACACTTAATGGCACTTGAGCAGCATTGCAACCATTGGTATTTCTGAGCTGTCTAGTCTCATCAGAGAGGTGAAACTTAGTCAATGACACAACCCTGGCCATCTAATGGGTTCCATGCACTGAAATGCACTGGGAAAGTCTCTGATGAGTTTAAAGACCCTTGTGTCACATGGTCCTACATTTATTATACTGCAAAGTAAAGGATCTGATGGAATTTTTCTCCCGTTTTTCAAAAAAATAATATACATGTATATAAAATCTTACCACAATTTATGCAGTGTTCAAAAATAAGAGCAGGTCAGCAAACCTGAAGAGACCTCAAACAGCAAAAATGCATCAGACTGTCCTCCTTTACAAGATGCTCTCATAGAAGAGACCATTAAAAGTCTCAAAAGAGAGTTAGAAGATAAATGGGGAAAGGAAAGAGAAGCCTTACAAGAGAGCAACAACTTCCTGAAATACGAATTGGAAAAGTTAAAAAATTCCCAGAAAGTGCAGGGAAACAAAATTGGTGAATTAGAAAAAATAAAGAACTCGCAAGAAAATAGGATCTGTGAATTGGAAAAAGAAAATAATTCACTAAAAAAAAATTAGTGAAATGGAAAAAAATTCCACAGACCAAAACAATACATTTAAAAACTCAATTGGACATATACAGAAAGAAGTAAAAAGCTAATGAAGAAAATAATTCTTTAAAAATTAGAACTGAACAAATAGAAACTAGTGATTCATTGAGACAGCAAGAATCAGTCAAGCAAAAAAAAAAATGACAAACTGGAAAAACCATGAATTATCTACTTGCAAAACGATGACTTGGAAAATAGATCTAGGAGAGATAATCTGAGGATTATTGGACTTTCCGAAAACTATGATGAAAAAAAGAGCCTAGATACTATTTTACAAGAAATTATCAAAGAGAACTGCCCAGATATAATAGAATCAGAAGGTAAAATAGGCATTGAAAGAATTCATCGAACACCTTCTGAAAGAAACCCTAAAATAAAACCCCAAGGAATATTGTGGCAAATTTCAGAACTATCAGATTAAGGAAAAAATTTTACAAGCAGCAAAAAAAAAAAAAAAAAAAAACCATTTAAATACCGAGGTGCCATCAAAAGATCACCCAAGATCTAGCCCTCACATTAAAGGAAAGAAGGGCCTGGAATATAATATTCCGAAAGGCACAAGAACTTGGGATGCAGCCAAGAATAAACTACCCAGCTAAGTTGAGCATTTTCTTCCAGGGAAGAAGATGGACATTTAATGAAACAAATGAATTCCATTTCTTTCTGAAGAAAAAACCAGAACTAAACAAAAAATTTGATCTCCAACCATAAAACTCAAGAGATGCAGAAAAGTTAAAAATAACTCTTGAGAATTGTATTTCTGTTGTGGATATACAAAAAGAATACATGTATAATTTGATTGTACTGATATAACATAAAAAAGGAAGTAGATATGGAAAAGGGATGATAGCAGAATAAGAGTGGGAAGGAGGGATAAAAGAGGAAACCACATCCCACAAAAGAGGCAAGAAACTTATCATATCTGAGGAATTTAGAGAAGGGGGAGAACATTGTGTGAATCTTACTCTCATCAGAGTTGCTCAAAGAAAAAATAATTGACATTTGTTTTAGAAAAATTCTCTCTCCCTCATTAAAAACGAGAGGAGAGAAAAGGAAAAAGAGTAACTAAGGAAGGAAGGGGGAAAGACTCAAAGGGGAGAGGGATTATAAAGAGGGTAAGCATCAGTGATACAAGAGGGGTACATAAGTTTAAAAGGGAAAGAGGGTTGGAGGCAAAATAAGTAAAGCATAATACTGGGGTTATTAGGATGGTAGGAAATACAGATTTAGTAATTCTAACCATAAATATAAATGGGATGAACTCCTCCATAAAGAGGAGGCAGATAGCAGTCTGGATCAAAAGTCAGAACCCTACAATATGTTGTTTACAAGAAAAACATTTAAAGCAGGGAGATACATATAGAATAAAAAGTAATAGGCTGAGCAAAATCTATTATGCTTCAGGTGAAGTCAAAAGAGGGTAGCCATCCTATCTCCAGATCAAGCAAAAGTAAAAATTGATCTAGATTAAAAGAGATTAGAAGGAAACCTACATCCGCAAAGAGACAAAACAACGAAGCAATATCAATATTAAACATATATGCACCAAGTAGAAGGCATCCAACTTCCTAAAGGAGAAGTTAAGAGATTGCAAGAAGAAATAGACAACAAAACTGTAATAGTAGGAGATCTCAACCTTCAATCTCAGAATTAAGACAAATCAAACCACAAAACAAATAAGAAAGAAATTAAAAAGTAAATAGAATATTAGAAAAATTAGGTATGATTGGATCTTTGAGAAAATTGAATGGAGATAGAAAGGAAATACTTTCTTCTCAGCAGTTCATGGAAACCTATTCAAAAATTGACCATATATTAGGACATAAAGACCTCAAAATTAAATGCAAGAAAGCGAAATAGTAAATCTTTCTTTTCAGATCATGATGCAATAAAACTACATTCAACAAAAAAAGTTGGAAATAGACTAAAAAGTAATTGAAACTAAACAATCTCATCTTAAAGAATGATTGGTGAAGCAGCAAATTATAGATACAATTAATAATTTCCACTCAAGATAATGACAATGATGAGACATCATACCAAAATTTAGTGGATGCAGCTAAAGCGGTAATAAGAGGAATTTATATCCTTAAGAGCTTACTTGAATAAAACAGAGAAAGAAAAGATTAATGAATTGACTTACAACTAAAAAAACTAAAAAAGACCAAATTAAAACCCCAATCAAATACTAAATTGGAAATTCTAAAATTAAAAGGAGACATTAAAAATATTGAAAATAAAAAACTATTGAACTAATTAATAAACTAAGAGTTGGTTCTATGAAAAAGCCAATAAAATAGATAAGCCTTTGGTAAATCTGATTGAAAAGGAGGGAGGAAAATGAAATTAGTAGTCTTAAAATGAAAGAGAGAACTTTCCACCAGAAGAGGAAATTAGAGAAATAATAAGGAGTTATTTTGCTCAACTTTATGCCAATAAATTTGATAACCTAAGTGAAATGGATGACTACCTCCAAAAATATAGACTTCCCAGACTAACGAGGAGGAAGTAAATTGTTGAATAGTCCCATTTCAGAAAAAAGAAATAGAACAGGCAATTAAACAACTCCCAAGAAAAATCCCCAGGACCAGAATGGATTTACATGTCGAATTTTACCAAACATTTAAAGAACAATTGGCCCCAATGCTATATAAATTATTTGATAAAATAGGGAATGAAGGAGTCCTACCAAATTCTTCTATGACACAGACATGGTACTGATACCTAAACCAGGTAGGCTGAAAACAGAGAAAGAAAATTATAGACCAATCTCCTAATGAATATTGATGCTAAAATCTTAAATAAGATATTAGCAAAAGACTACAGAAAATCATCTCCAAGATAATACACTATGATCAAGTAGGATTTATACCAGGAATGCAGGGCTGGTTCAATATTAGGAAAACTATCAATATAATTGCCATGTTAATAGCAAATTAACAAAACCATATGATCATCTCAATAGATGCAGAACAAGCATTTGATAAAATCCAACATCCATTCCTATTAAAAACACTTGAGAGTATAGGAATAAATGGACTTTTCATAAAATAATCAGCAGCATCTATTTAAAACCATCAGTAAGCATCATATGTAATGGAGACAAACTGCAACCATTCCCAATAGGATCTGGAGTGAAACAAAGGTTGCCCACTATCACCGTTACTATTTAATATTGTATTAGAAACGCTAGCTTTAGCAATAAGAGCTGAGAAGAAGTTAAAGGAATAAGAATAGGCAATGAGGAAACCAAATTATCACTCTTTGCCGATGACATGATGTATACTTAGAGAACCCCAGAGATTCTGCTAAAAAGTTATTAGAAATAATCCTCAACTTATAGCAAAGTTCTGGTTATAAAATAAACCCACATAAGTCATCAGCATTCTTATATATCACTAACAAAATCCAGCAGTCAGAGTTACAAAGAGAAATTCCATTTAAAGTAACTACTGATAATATAAAATATTTAGGAATCTATCTGCCAAGGAAAATCGAAACTTTATGAGCAAAATTACAGACCACTTTTCACACAAATTAAGTCTGATCTAACCAATTGGAAAAATATTAAATGCTCTTGGATAGGGCAAGCAAATATAATAAAGATGACAATATTACCTAAACTAATCTATTTATTTAGCGATATGCCAATCAGAGTCCCAAAAAACTATTTTAATGACCTAGAAAAAATAACATCAAAGTTCATATGGAAAAACAAAAGGTCAAGAATTTCAAGGGAATTAATGAAAAAAAAAATCAAATGAAGGTGGCTTAGCTGTACCAGATCTAAAATTATATTATAGAGCAGCAGTTACCAAAACTATTTGTATTGGCTAAGGAATAGATTAGTTGATCAGTGGAATAGATTAGGTTCAAGGGATAAAACAGTCAACAAATATAGCAACTTAGTCTTTGACAAACCCAAAGATCCCAGCTTTTGGGATAAGAACTTACTGTTTGATAAAAATTGCTGGGAAAATTGGAAACTAATATGGCAGAAACTAGGCATTGATCCACACTTAATGCCATACACCAAGATAAGGTCAAAATGGGTTCATGACCTAGGCATAAAGAATGAAATTATTAATAAATTAGAGGAACACAGGATAGTTTACCTCTCAGACCTGTGGAAGGGGAAGGTCTTTATGACCAAAGCAGAACTTAGAGATCATTACTGATCACAAAATAGAAAATTTCGATTATACCAAACTGAAAAGTTTTTGTACAAACAAAACTAATCCAGACAAGATTAGAAGGGAAGCAATAAACTGGGAAAATATTTTTACAGTCAAAGGTTCTGATAAAGGCCTCGTTTCCAAAATATATAGAAATTAACTCTAATTTATAAAAATCAAGCCATTCTCAATTGAAAATGGTCAAAGGATATGAACAGACAATTCTCAGATGAAGAAATTGAAACTATTTCTAGTCATATGAAAAGATGCTCCAAGTCATTATTAATCAGAGAAATGCAAATTAAGACAACTCTAAGATACCACTACACACCTGTCAGATTGGCTAAGATGACAGGAAAAAATATGATGATTGTTGGAGGATGCAGGAAAACTGGGACATTGATGCATTGTTGGTGGAGTTGTGAACGAATCCAACCATTTTGGAAGTAGTTTGGAACTATGCTCAAAAGTTATCAAACTGTGCATACCCTTTGATCCAGCAGTGTTACTACTGGGATTATATCCCAAAGAGATTATAAAGAAGGGAAAGGGACCTGTATGTGCATGAATGTTTGTGGCAGCCCTTTTTGTAGTGGCTAAAAACTGGAAACTGAATGGATGTCCATCAGTTGGAGAATAGCTGAATAAATTGTGGTATATGAATATTATGGAATATTACTGTTCTGTAAGAAATGACCAACAGGATGATTTCAGAAAGGCCTGGAGAGACTTACACGAACTGATGCTGAGTGAAATGAGCAGGACCAGGAGATCATTATATATTTCAACAACAATACTATATGATGACCAGTTCTGATGGACCAGGCCATCTTCAGCAACAAGATCAACCAAATCATTTCTAATGGAGCAGTAATGAACTGAACCAGCTATGCCCAGAAAAAGAACTCTGGGAGATGACTAAAACCCACTACATTGAATTCCCAATCCCTATATTTATGCACACATGCATTTTTGATTTCCTTCACAAGCTAATTGTACAATATTTCAGAGTCTGATTCTTTTTGTACAGCAAAATAACGTTTTGGTCATGTATACTTATTGTGTATCTAATTTATATTTTAATATATTTAACATCTACTGGTCATCCTGCCATCTAGGGGAGGGGGTGAGGGGGTAAGAGGTGAAAAATTGGAACAAGAGGTTTGGCAATTGTTAATGCTGTAAAGTTACCCATGCATATATCCTGTAAATAAAAGGCTATTAAATAAATATATATATATATATATATAGTTTTATATATCAGCATTGATTCTTTGGATCTCTAACATATTGTTTTTTCAAATGAGGATTCTCAGCAACCATCAAATATTTCAGAGCTATGGAGTTCTGAAAACCAGCCCCAAAAAGCTGAGAAAGGCTCATCAAAATAGAAGGTTGACATTGGCTGATTAATGTATTCACTTGCAGCAAAACAAAGATCACCAAAGAATACACTGAGTATACACTTATTAAGAGCCAACTACAATCCAGGTACCATCTACTAAGATATAGAGGGAATACATATGGATCAATTCATGAATCATAGAATTAAAGGCACTAATAATCACAAATTCATTACTTTATAGATGAGAAAACTGAAAATCAGAGAGTCTAGGAATCTTGTCTAAGATTGTATCAGAGATGGGATTGAAATCTGAGGCTTCTTGACGCCAAAGTCTATCCATTATATCATTTTGCATCTCTCATGGATACTTTCTGGGGTGCAGAATTGAAGCATATATGATATAATTACAAAATAAAGGAAATTTTAAAGTGCTTAATTTTGTTTCATATTTTACTGATGCTTTAAAATAACATTATATTTTCAACTTGTTTAGAATCTCTCCACTTCAATCCATAAAGCAATTTTAAATTCACCAAAAAACCATAGATAGGATTTTAAAGGAAGAACCTTATTTATTGACTTTTCAAAATAATAACAGTGCCAATTTGAGGAATAGTGGTACAATTTTCCTCCATCTTTTTGGAACTAAAATGCTAAATTATTGGGCTTACCTTTAATAATAAGCAATTTTGATTCCTAGCAAGGGAACTGAAAGTTTCACAGGAACCACAAAAAACAAAACCCCAAAATAAAAACAAACAACTACTAAATGCCTTAAAAGAGAAAGGGAATCAAGAAAAAGGAAGTAACATCCATTCTTCTACACACACATACACACACACATATACACATATACTTACAGACATACACATATATAAATTCTGTATACACACATATATAAAAATATCACACACCTATATATATGTATCTACATCATATAAATGCACAATACATATATTCATGTCACACACATGTGTATATATATGTGTGTGCTTATATATATATATATATACATTTATATATATACACATACACACATAACCACACACATATACATACATGGCATTTTCAATCTTCTATGGCTGGAGGCAAGGAAGGAGTATAAACAAAAGGTAAAATACAATTCCCTCATAATAGCAATTGATTCATGCTAATATATATTATTTTTCTTTTTCTGATATTGTAAGTTGAGTAGAAAAATAAAAGATTTTTAAGCAACAGGATTGGATGGTAGAGAGTCACTTTGTTCCCATTAGCACACAGCTGCTTATGATTTTGCTTACATGTCTGAATACTATTCCTGGAAAAGGCAATAGCCTTCAATATGTACCAGATGTAAGCAAGTGTTTATTCCAGTAAAATTCTTGCTTCAGTGAGTCAAAAGTTCATTGAATAAACAGTCCCAGTGTATAAGCAGAACTACTTTTATTGTTGGAAATCAGAGAATTCGTTGGAGTAAGTGATGGCCATTAATTACCTCATTAGCTATAGTATTTTATTGTAGGGAGGAGTGGCACCCACTCGATTGCTATAATTTTATATTTAATTATGCCTTTTTCCAAGAAATCTGAAACATTATTGCAATCATGATCTCCAACTTAGTGTAATATCTACAAATTTCACATTAATCAACTTTTTTTCTGATGGTATAATGAGTTAATAACTTACCGTGTATGCAGCATTTTAAAGGACTACAAACTTCTTTTTACAACTCTTTGGGAAAGATAGTGTAAATGTTCTATTTCATTGCTTAAATGGACCCATCCTATCTTCACTCCTTCTAGTGGTATAGATAGATGTCGATCCATCCAAGCTCCCTTGTGCAATTCTAATCCATGCCTTCTCCTAGCTTTTCTGTGGAGGACCTGTCCAAAGTACTGGAGTCTTTTAACATTCTTTTTGGGTAGCAATTAATCACTCAGCCCATCCACTAGTGTAGGCAGTATTCTACGATTTTATAGATGAGGAAAGCAAAGCTCTGAAAAGTCAAATTGTTCTAAAAGAGCCAGAGCCAGGGCCTATGTCCAAGTCTTCTGAAGCCAAGTCTAGGGTTTATCTTAAACTCTGGAAAGAAAATCAAATATAAGTTGAAATTTAGTGGTCTTGATACAGTCCCTATGTGACTGATAAAATAAATCATATTATCTTATCAATTCATACCTAAACTATTGTCATGGCCTGCATTTTATTATTTTATTTTTTATTTTATTATTTTTATTATTTTATTTATTATTTGTTATTCTCTAATTCCAATTAACTCTACCCATTATCAGATTTACTGACCTAAAACACCATCAACAAATCTCTTAGATAAATGCTTTTCTTAGCCTTTTGTTAATATAAGATAAAATTTTTATTTTAAACTAATAGACCTACCATTCAAGGCTATTTTTATGTCCCAACCATTATATGAATTTTATTTCTGTTTGTGCACTCTCTTCAGTCAATCTGGTTGACTCATTGCTTTCAACCTCATACTTCTATATTCTCCTCTATGAGCCTTTGCTCACAACATTCCTTACATCCATAATGTCTTCCTCATTCTTCTCTACTTCTACAAACACATCAAATTCAATCCAACTCTCATCTCTGACATGCTTTCTTCAACCCATGGCATCTCATCCCCTTCTTAGGATTACTATAGAACACGTTGCCTATATTGTTCATTTAGCACTCTAACATTACTATGTATGATTTATTATTTTGACTTATTTTTATTTTTAAAAAACTAATAGCTTTTTTATTTTTCAAAATCCACGCAAAGATAGTTTCAACATTCACCCTTGTAAAACCTTGTGTTCCAAATTTTTCTCCCTCCCTACTCCCCATTCTCCCTTCCCAAGAGAGCAAGTAATCCAATATAGGTTAAACATGTGCAATTCTTCTAAACATATTTCCACATTTCTCATGATGTACAAGAAAAATCAGAAAGCAAACAACAACAACAACAAAAGTGAAAATACTATGTTGTGATCCATATTCAGTCCCCATACTCCTCTCTCTGAATGCAGATAATTCTCTATTGGAATTGCCCTGAATCACCTCATTGTGGAAAAGAACTGGTCTCTGTTTAAAGACCTCCAATGAGTATAATCTACCTTTAGAGGCAGGCAGCCTAATCCACTCTGGATTAGATCAAACTGAGGGGAAATTTTTCCTAAGAGTTTCCTAACAAATTTAAATTTGTCACTTTGCAACTTACATTTCTCATCACTGTGCTTTCTGGAAAAGTTACTTGGTTCTCTGGATCTTCCTGAGTATCTGTCTTACAGGGCAGCTATGGAGAAAGCATTTGGTAAACCTTAAAGCATCCTGAAAATAGTAGCTCACTGTGCTCATGACATCAAGGACAACTGGAAAATACCTTCATGACCAATAGTGAGAGGAAGAGGCATGGTATTTTTTTCATCTCTGATAATATCACAGGGCTTTGCATGGAGTAAAATTTCAATAAATATTTGTAAACCATTGGATACTTTATTCATCAAAAGTAGAACAAATTTAGGGGAAAAAGTGTGTGTGGGAGGTGAGGTTCTTCAGATCAAGCAGCCTGATTAGAAATAAATTATCCAATACCTTTATAAAATATAGTAATTTTCATTCAACTGGTTATCAAACGTTTTAAAAAATCAGATAAATAAATATATACTAGCCTTTCTCAAATATTATAATAGTTCAGTTATTTTAAGGATATTATTCATTCATTATTCTCAACTACCTTAATTTTTTTAAAAAGTAGTATTTTTAAAAATAATATATAACTAAAATTAATGATACCAATCTTATGCCTTAAAGTTCATGTACTTAGTCATAGAGTCCATCATACCTTCACTCAGAGCTTGTTTCCTCATTTCGAGATATAGTTGTAATAAATTTGGTCATCAGAAGGTTAAAAATCAAAAAATTGTGGGGACAGGGGAAAACTGCTAGTGGCAGATGTACAACAGTGAAAAGAGAGATAATATCCTGATAATAAAATGATAGCTATCAAGGATATGGCATTTTCTATGTTCCAGACCCTGTGCTGTGCTTTGTAATTACTATCTCATTTGGTCTTCCCAATAACCATGGGAAGTAGGTGTTACGATTATCCTTATTTTATAAATGAGGAAACAGATAAATAGAGATATGACTTGTGTAGGGTCATACAGCTAGTACATTCCTGAGACCAGATTTTTAACTGTTTTTTTAAACTCAGGACTTTCTGACTGCAGGCCCAGTGTTCTATCCATTGGACTACTCAGGTGCCTTGAAGCAATAAATAAAAATACTACAGAAAGTACTAAAGAAAGATATGAGACTTAAAAAGCATGGTATTCTTGGGTCATTTGGTGTAGAAGAAAATGGACTGAGCATAGACTCCACAGAAGACTGAATTCAATTCTTCTTTGAAGACTTATGTGACCATGTGTATTACTTTATCCCTCTGAACCTGTTACCTCAGTACTAAATTTGGGGAAATAATACATGGGACTGTAGTAAAAATCAAATGAAATAATATATGTAAAGTGTTTTATAAGCCTTAAAGCCCTTTATTCATATCATTTACAAGAGGCAAGTAGGAATATGTATCTCAGAAAATATCTATATTATATCATAGTATGGTGTAATGATTCATGTAATGATCATAGTATGATCAATGATCCCACAAACATTTCTTAAACATATGCTATATACAAGATGCTGAAGTTGGTACAAGGACAACACAAAAACAGTCCCTCACCTCAAAGTGTACCCATTCTGCTTGGGGCAAGGCATTATTTTGAACTGTTTTTCTTTCTTTCTTCTGTTAGCTAAGTTTAGTATATTATATTTAAGGAGGCAGAGAAATTTTTAGTACATTTGGAAAATTTTCCATGCAAAATGGCAAAAAATAAATTGAATATTAGTTCTTAAAGTACTAAGATTTTGCTATCTAGAAGATTCATTTAGATAGAATACCTTATTCTCTGATGATAAATAAAATCTGGTATATATTCCTGAAATATTCTTGAAGATCCAATCAATAGGTTAAAATTTTAATGTACAGAAATGCTTAACGCAGACATTAAATACACCAAAACATTCACAGGTATATCAATGACTATGTCTCCCAAGTTTCTTTAAGATATATTTTCTCTTATTCCAATTAATATCAGGAAATACACATTTAAACATATGCTTTTTCATTAATTTCATTTTATTTATTTTTTTATTATAGCTCTTTATTTACAAGATATATGCATGGGTAATTTTTCAGCATTGACAGTTGCAAAACTTTTTGTTCCAACTTTTCCCCTCCTTCCCCCCACCTCCTCCCCCAGATGGCAGGTTGACCAATACATGTTAAATATGTTAAAGTATAAGTTAAATACTATATATATACACATCTGCTCTTTATATATATACATACACACAAACACACATACATACACGTGTCCATACAGTTATTTTACTGTATAAAAAGAACCGGACTTTGAAGATCTTAGGTCATAGTTGTCAGGAAGAAAATAAACAGATCCAGACATATTCAGGGGAAAAAAATGGTGTAGAAGAAAATGAGCTGAACTTAGATTTAAAAAAAAAGTTGGATTCAAATGCAAATACAGTCAGTGGAGATAACCAAAGACATGGAGAGTCCCAGAAGGTACATAGCAAGAGGAGTGTAGGAAGTTGAAGAGAGGAAATCAGATAAAGCAATTAAAGCTACACTTTCCATGGGCACCAGTATCTGGAAGGAGAACTTTCTCTCATTGGTCCAGTGTCTTTATGTTTTATTGTCTTCTACTGGCTTCACGTCACATAGTGAGCTTGCTTCTACTTTTAACCAAAGCCTTGTCACCCGAAAACTGGTACCAGTAATGAAAACCGGCATGAATTGGCAGGACACCTTAAGGCGGTGACCACTGAGAGGATCTGGCCCTCCCTGTAGGATAAATGGACTTTTGCTTGAAGTCAGATGGAGGAACCTCTGTTTCTACTATTAAAGGATGAAAGCCGAGATCCTTTCCACCACACTTCAAAGAGCAGATGTGTGCAGAGAAAAGAGATCAAAGAGGAATGAGAAGTCATTTTGGATATTGAGGAAGAGTATATTTATTAAAATTACTTCAGAGCCACCGCTTTCCTTCATTTAGGCTTTTGGTCTTTATCTTACATTCCGGTAATATGACACTATATCAGTTAACTGAGCTGCTTTAGAAAGCAAAAGATAAGTTAAAGTTAACGTATCTTATTACTAAAGTATTTAGATGTCTCAGGGAAAACTTATTAACTTATTCAAGTTGAAGTTAAATATATATAAAACCTAATGAATATTCTGTAATTCTTTTTATTTAATTAGATTCAGGAGCTTTGTATAAGCTGGTATCATTCTAATACTTTGGTTACTTATAATAATCATATTGTAGGCATATCACACACTGACAACGAAGGCAACAGCAGGAATTCATCACACAAAAATCAGGAGCAAAAGAATGTATTCATAATGGGAGCACTCATTTTAGACAAAATATAAAGACTTTGCCTACTGCTTTATCTACATACTGTGCAATGTATGGGATCTATAATAGCCAAGTCATGTTGACAGCGTTAAGTTATCAGAATAAAATAATTCCCCAGGTAGTAATGACCTAATGGGCTACTGCTTGCTTAATTGGTGCATTTCCTGGGGAGGGATAGAAGATGACATGGAGAAAAAGACAAATGTTCTGATGACCTCCTGGAATTCTCACCAAATTTCTGGAATTATACAATTCTTTGGGTGCTCATCTAACACTTTGAGGGCACTCTCCCAGACAATCTGACTAATTTCCTGGGTGTTTTATGAGGCTCACATATATAACATATTTAAAATAATTTTTAAGTGGATTTAAAAAATTATGCCTACTAGCTCTAGTTGGAAACTGGGTAGGTGGAAACCTATTATTAACACCACAGGTTTTTGATAAATTAAAAAAGGCCCAAGTGAAAGTTATTCCATTTTGTTTTTCATATCATATTCAATTCCTCTTAGCAAATCTTACATCCCTCAGGGATGAAGGAATATTTCTACAAGCAGACTCTGAATCACAGTAGAATTTTAGACTTAGGGGTCTTCCATTAAATGAAACTCTTATTGGATGATATCTTTGTCCTTAGGAACTTATATGCAGTCGATTCACATCAGAATAGGACCCTTACATCAAACATATGAGATAAGTAAGACATTCCTCTATTTCATTATTCTGATCAGGATGTTAGAAGTAGACACAGAGAATTAAATTGATGGGACCAAATAAGCAGCAAGATGGGGAAGATGCATCAGGTTTCTTAACTCCCCATGGTCCTCCATGTTCATTTTTCATTACTTCCTAATTACAGCTCTCCATTTCAATCATACCAATCTGTTTCACTGTCCACTTTCCACACAAAATTGGTTAATTCCCACTTTGTTCATGCCATCTGCCCTTTTTTCTGCCAATCTCCACTTAGAATGTCATTGAAAACCCGGGTCCAAACTAGTTTTTTATTGAAAGTGCTCCTTTATTCAACCTCCAATAATGTAATTAATACTTTATACTTTTTCATTAGTACAACTCAATGGTATGGTCAAGTTGTCTCTGAGTCTCTTTTAATGGATGGATATTTTCATCTCTGCTAAAAGACTCTAAATTCCTTAAGTTTAAGAACTATTTCTTGCTTCTGTGGTATTTAACCACTCCCATACCCCATCCCCTAAGACAACACATGTGCTCTGTTCATAATGAATGCTCAATTTATGCTTAATTACTCCACTTCCTAAAGCCTCTTAATATTCCTTTTATCATTATCCTATCAAATCTATCAACTGACCAACAAGCGCTTATTAAGCCCCTACTATGTGCCAGTGACATGCTAAGACAACAAAGATACAAATAAAAAAAAATGACTAATCTAATCTAAAGGAGTTTATATTTTCCTATGTAATGAAATCTATTAGTATCAAAGAGTAATCATAATATCCATATTTCCTCCCAGTCCCATATTATAACCTTAAACCAGACTTTCTTCTTTCTTTTTCTATAGAAAATCATAAATAATACCTTTATTAGTTATAAACAGGATTGCTAAGAGTCAGGTACTTGGCAAAATTTGAAGTACTATAAGTACAAGCTATTATAGAGTTCTTTTCTTAAATTTCCCTTTATACTTATGACTTCTTTCTTATTTATTAAAAGTTTATTTCACACCCGACACTGTCATTCTCATTCCCCAAGTAAATAGGATTTATTTGTTCCTACCAAATGCTGTTCTTATAAGAGTGCTTTAAACTTTAGATGAACACTACATCAAGAAAAAAAGGACATTTCTATGTGGAATGTAGAGAAACCAAACACTAAACAATTACCGAATCATAGGACATTTCCCCTGGGCACAGGATTTATTCATAAGCAAATGGCTCTTCAGAGCATTTCTGTTATGAAGCAAACCTTACTTAAGGCATTTTCTAAAGAGAAAAAGAAATGAAAATGTTACTATAAATAAGTGTCACATGCTTACATGTTATACATGCTAATGCTAAGGCTTCAAAAGATAGACATTAGAGATGGGGAGTCTTATATGTTACAGCGTTACAAAGGCAGGCACTATATTATTTCCATCAAAGATGGAACAAAGAAAATGAGCTAAAAATGTATGGGGAGGGATTTAGGGCAGGGAACAGAAAGGAAGATAAAACTAAAACTGGTAGGAACCTTAGAGCTCATCCAGCCCAACCCCTTTAATTTAGAGAGAAGGAAATTGAGATCCAGAGAGAGATGAAATGACTCTTCAACATCACACAGGCAATACATGGCAAAGCTGCAATTCAAACTCAGGTTGTTTGACTTCAGATTTGAAAAGCATTTTGAAATAACCAATTGGACATAGTTTAATTACAGGGGGATTAAGAAAATGAGGTGAGGTCTATGAAATAACTGGCATCTTCATTGGTTGGTCCTCATTCCTGGAATTCTCTTCCTCCTAATCTTCACCTTCTCACCTCCCCGACTTCCTCAAATCTTAGCTAAAACTTTACTTCCTGCAAGAAATTTTTCATGATCCCATTTAATATTAGTGCCTTTCCTCTATTATCTCTAGTTTATCATATTTAGAAATGTGTTCCCTTCCTTCCTTCTTTCTTTCCTTCCTTCCTTCCTTCTTTCCTGCCTTCCTTCCTTCTTTCCTTCCTTCCTTCCTTCTTTCCTTCCTTCCTTCCTTTTTTCCTTCCTTCATTCCTTCTTTCCTTCCTTCCTTCCTTCCCTCCTTCCTTCTTTCCTTCCTTCCTTCCTTCTTTCCTTCCTTCCTTCCTTCTTTCCTTCCTTCCTTTTTTCTTCTTTCCCTTCCTTCCTTCCTTCCTTCCTTCCTTCCTTCCTTCCTTCCTTCCTTCCTTCCTTCCTTCCTTCCTTCCTTTCTTCCTTCTTTCCTTCCTTCCTTCCTTCCTTCCTTCCTTCCCTCTTCCTTTTCACCCTTATCTCATAGTTATTTACATTTTGGCTTTCTCCATTAAACTGTGAGCTCCTTGACAGAAAGTAGTATTTTTGCCTTTCTTTGTATTCTCAGTGCTTAGTAGCTGGTACCTAGTAGGCCCTTAGTAAATGCTTTTAGAACTGACTTGACTTCCAGTTGAATAGTTATTTTGTTAAAGTATAGAAAAATATATAGAGACCAATGAAGTTACATTTGGAGAGAAATCCAGTTGATTGAGTCCTACTTTTACATTAACCACTGTTAACAAAAATCAACTGTTGCAGAGTCAAAGATAGGAAGTAGAACTGGGTCTAGCAATTTCGGCACATACTTTACCTGGAAAGTCCTTGAAAATGCCCCAGGTTTCAGGCTTACATGAATCAGGTTGAATCTTAGAGCAGCCCTCCCCAAAATCTATCCTTTTGGTTTGTTTTGGCTGCAATTTGAGTGATCCCTCAGATATCTTACAACATAGCTCAAATATAATTCATGAGTAGGTCTCCAAAGTTTGGGTCAAGACATTCCCTAGTTTCGGTACAAGTCTCAAGGTAACAATGCATACCAGGCATAACAGAATCATGACTTCACCCCTCAGCAAAGGTAGAAAACAAATAAAGAACTCACAGAAATAGTAGCTACACTTCTCTCTCCTCAGAAAATCTAATTTTTTCCCTTGGGTTCTATATATTTATGAACATACTAAATGCCATCCTATGCTTTGAAATCTCCTCAGAAA